>NC_142090.1:48182669-48332848 GCF_054644295.1 Miniopterus natalensis | reverse complement strand
GAAAGGAAGGTACATTAGAAGGGATTGTATTGATTTACCCATTCTACACCACAGGGCACTGGTATTAGAATAAAGGAACATCTCTGGCACAAAAGAAAAGCAAAAGCCACCAACAGTGAACAACCTTACTGTTCTTTCAAACCACATAAAAATCCCTTTGTCCTGACTTGATCAGCTTTTATTTGTGGCTGTGATCCAATCTTTCCTCTTGGTTTTTCCTTTTGGGTTTATTTTTCTCTCTTTTCTATTCATATAGAAAAGCTTTCCATAGGAAAACTGTGTCTGTGGACCACAGATGGAGTAGGCAGATGGTATGTACACTCTTGGGCTTCAGTAGTTTTAGAGACTGGCCCAGGGAAGAATCTGAGATAAGTGCCTGAAGCCATTTTCTTCCTCCTCCAGTGAAGCCAGTCATCACTTTCAATGAAAAAGGCCTTTGGAAAGGTCCTATAGTTAGTTAGTGGCAGAACCTAGTCCAAAACCAATGGCCCTCAGTTCTTAGATGAGTACCCTTTCCATAGCACCATGTTGTCAAATAGGTAAATATAGCTCACTTTCCAGGTGTTGCAGAATCTACTCCCTGCAGACTTCAAAATTGTAGTTTAGTGGGATATAAGAAGGTCAACACATCTCATAGTACATCACTGTACTTTTTGAATAGAAAGAATTAGGAATCTGTAGGGTTCAGACCTACCTAAGTTTCCAAACTCTTTTGAGAAGTACGTAGGCTGTTGGATTATTATGTAGCTGAAGGAAACCTGTAAGCAATGGACACTTTAAGGAATTCTAGGGCTGCACATTTGTAGTAGAGCACTCATTTTCTGATTCAAATGCATTTTGCCTAAAGAACAATAAAAAAGGAATACTAATTGTGGTTACCAATATTTTATTTAGTGCACTAGTCAGAGTTAATTACACATGGCAGATCGGCATTGCTGGAGCATGATGAGTAGCAATAACCTTTGGGTTTACCTATTTGACAACATGATGCTATGGAAAGAGTACTCATCTAAGAACTGAGGGCCACTGGTTTTGGACTAGGTTCTGCCACTAACTAACTAGAGGACCTTACCAAAGGCCTTCACTTTGGGGCTGAGGGGAGGGAGGAAAAGGAATAAAATGAACTCTCGCAGATTTTCCTGCTCTAAAGTGATGTAGTTTTCTGATTTTGCTGGCTTGTTTTCTTTGTTTTATTGTTATTCAAATCAGCTCATCAAACTGGCTTAAATTATTCTGAGTATGGAATGTCCTTGATATTGAACAGGTGTAAACAACTATGGAAACTGAAGATATATCAAATACAGCAGACACTTCAGGGAAAAATAAAGAGCTGGGTTTAAATTAAGTGCAGTTCTGGGTATAACCAGCCAAGCATGTGCTTTCATATTTTTTTATGAATGTCAGGTTAAGGATGCCATCATAACTCTGATGTTCCTTGAAATCTGCCTTCACTATTCATGAAATTCTGAAATATGGTCCACTCTTAGTAAGTGGATGGGAAAATAAACATTATGAGAAATTCAAAGCTTTTAAAATTGCTTTCTCCTTTGGAATGTGTAATGAGTTGAGATGTGACATAAAGATTTCTGAAGCATGAATTGTATTGTTATGAAAATGTGATTGTAATCTTTGTGATATGATGTTTAACATGAAATATACTGTCTTCTAATGTTGAACTATAATAAGTATCATTTATGCAGGTGAATTGCCCTGGGTGGATGCCCAAATAGATCTAACAGGAGGTTAAATCAGTGCTCAATCAGGATAGTCAGGAAGTAGTTTAGGGGAGTCAGTAGAGCTACTCATTCAGGATAATTAAAAGGTAAGACTAATGTAAGATTGACTGTCAATTCACTTAAAAAATACACATAGATCCTATTTCTTAGGCAAGTCAGAAATTTATAATTGGATCAATTCCCAGATAGTTTCCCAGTTTCTATTCCAAGATCTGTTACCTTTCCTACTTACAGGTTAGCTTGCAGAAACGTTGCTTTTTATGAACATGAAATCAGTAAATATCTGCACAAGCTCTGATCGAGTAGAACTGAGAGCTCAACTGAGAACTCTACTTGAACTTACTGCTCAACACATCCTCTTAAGTGCATAAATGATAATTCCTTAACTTGTCCTCCAAAGAAAAGACTGAATTGGGGAGCTAATGCAAAGATATATATATCTCCTCTCACATTTTTTGGCAGGAATTCTAATTCCTTTTCTCCTTTTTTAAATTGCTTGACACTGATGAAAAACTGTAAAGATCAGTAATGGATGTGAGTATTTGTAGGAAATTTGAGACTTCATGTGCTGAATTCAATCATGTGCTGAATCTAATTCATCTTAGCATTGCCAGTGGGGGAAGAGTTATGAGTCCCTAGCCAGGGCTGGTTCTAGGTACAGGACTCCATGAACATCAACCAGAAAAAATATTTAAATTATAGCAAATGTCATTTACTAAATACTTCTTAAGTGCAAGAAATGTTTCTCATACATTATCTCATTGAATCCTCATAGCATCCCTAAAAGGTAAATTTCATTCCCACCTTTGAAGGCATATGGAGAAACTGAGGCTCTGAGGTTAAATAATGAACTGGACACCATGCAGTAAGCCAGTGCAGTAACAAAGATTCTGTCCCAGGTGGATCTCGTTTCCAGTCCACATTTTACATGAGTGGAACTCTCTAGTGGAAGCTCTGGGAAGTCAAGAACACCATAAAGGTGCTTCCAGAGAGGTTAAGAGATGCTCGTAGGGTACAAAAACAGGAAAAGCAAAGAACTCTGCAGGCTGATAGACTATGTAGTGAGCATGAATGAAGTTCTTCAGGCTGACAGGCTCTCTGATGAGCATGAATGGAGTTCCATCAATAGAATATACTTTTTTTTTTTTTTTTTTTTGCCAAGCCAATATGGACAGAATTTTCCACAATTAAAAAAAAAAAAGTGTGGATAATTATCAGGAAAGTTTTCAAGGAAAGGTCTATTGATTGGCTAGCTTTGAGTCAGTTATTTTCTTCTTTACATGATTTTCTTGCTTGGTAAATTGATTACCAATTTAGGGATGCAGCATCTGGCCTTGGTATGTCCTGTATCTCTCACTAAGTGGCCCCAGGCCTGACACTAGTGGCAGCCAGCCTTGGTTCATAGTTTGGCCTCTCCTGGGCACCTCCAAGCTCAGCACAAGTAGCAGCCATCTGCAGATTGCTTTGTAGCTAATGCCAGGTGGCCTCGGGCAAGACACAGGTGACAGAACCACCTCCACAAACAACACACTCAAGGGACAGACTTGTGGGCACCAGAGCCCCACTGAAGTAAGTCCTGCTTCATGGATTGAGAAACACAACTGACCCTCCAGCGAGGTCACAGTCAGTCTTTGCAGTCATTCAGTCTAAGGGTAAATCCTGTCCATTGAGGTGCCAACAACAATCAAGGCTCAACTACAACAGGAGGATGTACACAGCCCACATGGGGGAGGAGGGAGGTTGAACTAGGGTGCTCAGCTTGGGTGATCGGGGAAGCTTTGAGACTGGACCTTACAGGACACCTTCTACATTGGACCATGCTACCACATCTGGGAGTTGTAGCAGCTCTAGCTAATACATAGAAACAAACACAGGGAGACTGCCCAAATGAGGAGACAAAGAAACATGTCCCAAGTGAAAGAACAGAACAAAACTCCAGAGAAAGAACTACACAAAATGGAGACAAGCAGTCTACCAGATGCAGAGTTCAAAACACTGGTTATAAGGATGCTCAGTGAACTTAGGAGAAGAGTAAAGGAACTTAGTGGAAACATCAACAAAGATATAGGAAACATAAAAACAGAACTAGGAAACATACAAAAGAACTAGTCAAAAATAAAGAATACACTAACTGAAATGAATACTACATTACAGAGAGTCAATGGTGGAGTACATGAGGCAGAGGATCAAAGCAGAGATTTGAAAGATAAGGAAACAGAAAATATCCAATAAGAACAGCAAAAAGAAAAAAGAATCCAAAAAAATGAAGATGGTCAAATGAACCTCTGGGACTACTTCAGACATACCAATATTCCCATCATGGGGGTACCAGAAGGAAAAGAAAGAAAGCAAGAAATGGAATGAATACCTATCTGAAAAAATAATTACAGAAAACTTTCCTAACCTTATGAAGGAACTAGACATACAAGTCTATGAAGCACAGAGAATCCTAAAGATGAACCCAAAGAGGTCCACACCAAGACACATCGTAATTAAAATGAGAAAATCTTAAACCTGTATTACAAGAAAAGTTAAAAGGTCTTCTATAATATGGAAGGGGATGGGAGAATGGGTGAAAAAGGTGAAAGGATTAAGAAGTGCAAATTTGTAGTTACAGAGTAGTCACAATTATGTAAAATAGAGCTTAGGGAATATAGTCAATAATATTTTAATAATTACATATGATGTTAGATGGATACTAGATTTATGAGGGTGATAACCCAGTAAGTTATATAATGTGCAATCACTAGGTTGTACACCTGAAATTAATATGTTATTGTATGTCAACTGTAATGGAAAAATAAAAAATTATTTACAATAAAAAAAAAAAGATCTTATACTCTAGGGATTTATCCTTACTACAAGTTCAAATCTAGTAAACAAATATCATTTTTCTCATTTTTTTCTAATGAGTAAACAGGATATATACAGGTAACAAAGGTAAAATAACTACCTTATGTAAAAGTTAAGACTTTGGATATGATTAATTATTAGAAAAGTGAGTTAGTTCATCTAACACTAATCAATCAATGGTTAGACTTGACAAACATATAGACCATGAAAGACTGAACTTAACTGAGCAATATAAACCTAGTTTTGCTGACTCTGTTCGCATCTGCTATTATATATATTCACACTTCAGATTTCTGAGTTGAGAGAATAAGAAAAGAAAGAAGAAGTAAAAAGGAAAGAAAAAGAAAACCCAACGTCATGGCAATCCCTAAAGGACTAAAGATTTTCTTGGGTGACCTTGTGGTGGTAAACTTAGTCACATTTACTAGCTAGAGGCACATATTTTTGACCCTAGAATAAATCAGCATCTTCCAGAATCTCTGAATAATGAATCCATGACTTCTTCAGTGGAAATCTGGTAATAAATAAAGCCTAAAATAGTTAAGGTCTATTGTGATAGTCCATCCCTGCTTGTGTTTCCAGGAAGCCTAGAGTTATATCAAGCACTTGGCCTATTGGTCCACAAATGATCTCTTCATTATTAAGAAGGGGGGAAATGAGGCTCAGCAAGTTAAGGAAGTAGCCCAAGGTCATTAACTTATAATTGACAGGGCCAGAGATGAACTTTAGACAGCTTTTTCTCTCGATAATAATATATATTGATAATAATACATATGTGTTTAAATACACATATATGTATATAGGTCTTAATACACATATACAAACATATATTTATTTATATCTGTATAAAACATGGCATATGAGCATATGTGTATATACAGTATGTATCTATATGTGTATGCATATGACAGAAAGTCCTGTCAGTGAGATAATAGAGCATACACAACACCTGTACAGGTGGGTATTCTATGCATGTTACAGATTGAAAATTGAATCTCAATTCAAGGTCACATAAACTTCAAATATATTTATCTATTTTATTTTATTTATCTTATACCTATTTATCTTTCTGTCTATTACTGTCTATTGTCCCTATTACAGAATAGATATTTAAAGGCCAATTTTTTTTCTTCAAAATAGTAAGCACTATAAAAGTCATATTACTATAAGCTGTAGCAGCCAGGCAGGAAAAACTTCAGCAAAAAGGCAATACTTTAAAATCAGCTTCAGAAACCAAATGAGGTTGAATAGATGGCAGGGCAAGAAGGACATTATAGTTGAGAAGACATTTTGACTAAATCCTCGGTGCTGGTTATGAGCATGAAAAGAATAGAGGTGGACTTTTCATGTTTCAAGGTATTGGGTGGGAAGTCAAGAGAAGTAAAGAAGGTGAAAATTTACAGTGTTATGAAGCTGATTAGAAGAGTTTGAACTTTATTCTTTTTACTGTAATAGCATATTAAAGCCCATCCTTGGCTAATAATGGCTGTATAATATAACACAGTAAGCTACTTAGATTTAAATTCCAGCTATGCCATTTTCTAACTAGGTGGCCTTAATAAACTAGCTAGTTTCTCCATGATTCAGTATCCCATTTATAAAATGGAGATAAAATAGTGTTTACCTCATAGAAATATCATGAAAATTAAATGAATTAAGATGGTGTCTTGCATAAATTAAATGTTCGGTAAATTTGACTGTTACTGCAAAAATCCTTATAAGGGGTGGTTAAAGAGCAGACTTGTATTTTAGGAAGGTGAATCTAATAGTAGTTGTCAGTACTTGTGAATGCAGTGAGTTGTCAAGTACTTGGAAAGGGGAAAAAACATTACTCTTTTCCTATTTATACTTGATAGCTACACTTAATGGGAGAAATATGATTGCTAGAGTCACTGTTAAGATTCAGAATAACTCCTAGGCAAACAAAAAACTACACGGTACCAGATTGACCATACTAAGATCTTCAGAGCATGGTTTCTCAATCCTGGAACTAGTGATATTTGGGGTGGATAATTCTTCATTGTGGGGACTGAAGTGTGTATTGTAGGATGTTTAACAACATCCCTAGCTCCTACCTACAAGATGTTAGTTGCACTTCTAATTATCAAAACCAAAAATGTCTCCAAACATTGCCAAATATCCTTGAAGGGCAAAAATCTTCCCAGTTGAGAACCATTACTGTACTGAAAGAATGTATCAGTACATGTCAGAGACATAGCAGAGGAGGGTCAAGCAGTTAAGGGTTGGTAGTGCTCCTGTATATTTGAGGCAGAAGGAAAGAATTTGAGGTATAGACAAAACTTCTCCTAGAATGAGATATGCATGGAATCTAGGAAACAGGTGGAGAAGCTCTTGCTCTTGAGATTACATGGAAGGGTGAAAGTATGCATTCAGAACCAATTACATGTTAACATTTTTATTTGAAATTTTGGATACTGAGATCAATCTCAAATTCACAGCCTGTAACATTTTTGAAAGATATGCTTCTAGGATTTTCTTTTCTTCCTAGTCCCATTGCACTATCATGTCTTCCATCAACCCTGCAAAATAAAATGTTTCATGAACTTAATTGAGCAGCAGCCAAGTAAATCAGAACACTTCCCTTGAGAATCTTGCCTTTTTCCTACTAGTGTATGAGACATCACAGATAATTACAATCCAAAATATTTCTGTAATAAAAATATGACAAGTGGTTAAGCCTTGACTAGCATAATGAAATTCATCTAACAGCCAATTCTTTGGGGTAAAGGTAGTTTTTATTTACAGGAGAGTTGAAAGGAGCAACAAACTGCTACTATTAAACAATGTAATTAGTGGTGATACAATTAATCTGGGCATTTTAATCAATGAAATAAAATTTCCTGGGCTCTTTTTTCCATGGAGAACAGTTTCCATTCCATTCGTATGTCTATGCATACTTATACTGGACATAGCTGTGAATGAGAATATACAAAACACCTATGCCCATACATTGCTACAGTTATAGAACTATTCTTTTTCTGTTCTTTATTTGAAACCTTGAAAGTATATTGCTAATTCACTTTGATCCACATCAGTTATTCCATGTTGTCGTTTATCTCCTTGGACCTTTTATCTTAGTTTCCTTTGGACCTAATTCATCCCTCTTCATATCTTGGCTTTAACTATATCCTTGGAGGCTGACTCCAAATACCCAGCCTGAGTGAAGACCCTGTAACCTCTCTTGAGTGGTGATCGCATGGTGGTTGCTTCATTTGTAGCCATGGAGTAGTAGAGATTCCAAAGCAAATAAAGAATGCTTTCAGCAACCGCTGAAATATTAACAAGCTGTACAATTTTGTCCAAGTCTATCGACCTTCCTCTTTCAACCTTTCTAGCCAAGTTTACAGAAGATCAATTAAACGTTAGGGAAATACAAACTAACACAGGACTTTAATTAATGGGTTTAACTGCAAAATTAAAAGGAAGAGTAAACATGTTTCTAGGTAATTTTTAATTTTGTTCAAAACAAACGTTTTATTTTGCAATCATTGCTTTTTCCTAAGCTTCTGTAGATTAGCAGATATATTGCTGGTTTTGTACTAATGGCTAAAATTCAGCCCACCTGAAATAAAAACTAACCAGACTTAAACCAACTTTTTGTTTGGTTTGGATTTAATTTCTTGGAAATAATAAAATTTCTATTGTGACAGAGCTTACATAGAACTCAAGGAATATTCAGTTTTTCTCTATGTTTTGTAGCCTTCTTTGTTGGGTTGGGACAGTGTACTAGTTATGGACAATGAACGTGACCGAGGAAACTATGAGCTGATTCCCTTCCTCCATTTCTCTCCTCCTGCTGTGGTCAACTTAATTGCCATATATGCTGCTTGGTATACCCATCAGAAAAATGGAGACTGTCCTGGAATGCAGTGGATCTAAACAAGCCAAATTAAAACTTGTAGTGTTGAGCATTCCATTAAAAGCTGGAAGTTCAGCATTTTTTAAATCACAGCTTAGAATAGAATTCTGACTAATAGAAACCAAAATATCTTTCTTATGGAAGTGAATCCTAAGGACAAAATATGTTAACTCCTTGCCCTGTTCTTGAAAATAGTTAAGATGTGCAATTATAAAACATTTTTTTCTTTTGCCATGTGTGTATATGTTAAAGTAAAAGAGTCTATATAAGGCATGTTAGTGCAAGTTCACCAATGCTCCAGCTTGTTGTTTCTTTTATTAAAAATAATGAAGTGAAACTGTCTTTAATAAAATTATTACTATTCAATTTTTCTACAGTAGAAGAGGCTTTCAGACATGATTAATGGGTAAGAGAAGGTAATAAAGATTCTACAGTGTTCTGTGAAATTCTTATCTAGTTTGCACCTTGAACTTGATCCTTTTAATCACTTAGATAAACCTGTGACTCAGAAAGTTGGTTCATTGTGGTTGAAACAAAAGTATCACATTGTCCTTTATTCTGTAGTTAAAGATAAACCTTGAAAATAAGATAATCATTTTTCAATTAGACTCCATGCAGAGGCTAGAAGCATAGTTATCAACATGTAAGGAACATAATCAGCATTAAGTTGTCATATTTTGACTGCATTAATGTTGTTAAATTGACATAATCCTCATTATAAGTGAATGCTCTTCCCTGAAATCAGTTATTGCTTGAAATATTTTAGCAGTTAAAATTGCATTCATTAGCACACCTATATCTATACTTTTTTCCAACTCATTAATATATTCTCACTCTCCATTGCCTAAAGTCATGAAGCCATGTGAATCTCTACAATAAAATTTCAACTCCTTGCCTTGTTAGAAGTGCCACATTTTTCAGTCTCCACACAAATTGCATTGACCTTCCTTATGAAAATCAGTGCCCTCCAAGGTTCCACTTCGAGAGTTCTTTCAGTTTAATAGCAAATGTTCCAGGCTTCAGGGCTGCTCCTTAATTTCTTACTCTCTCAGATACTTATTCATAATCCTTAGCCTGGAAAGACTGACTCTGCTGTAGACTGCCTCTCCCTCCCCTGATACCTAGCTACTCACAAGTGAGTATGTTCCAGATTATATTTGTATCACAGAAGTAAAAATTGGGATAGTGAGGTATTAACTAATAGGTGAGCTAGTGACAAAATTAGAGGAAATAAAAATCAATAAAAACCCCACTGTGGTACATGATACCCAGTTCAATAGTGGAAGACAGACAGTGTGGAGATTTGTATGCACCTGGGATTTAGTGCTGATTTCATGGCTTTGGCTAAATCACTTTAACTCTAATGGCCTTAGTATGTTCATCTATACAACAAGAGAATTGCACGCTATCACATTCTTAAGCTCTAGAGTACTAAACAGAAAGGGAATAATTGGTTGGAATGGGCAAGAGGTAGAAAAAACAGTATGATGGGTTTCATGGAGGAGGAGTAGACCAATCTTCCATGGATGAACTTAAAATACACCAAATCTGAGTTCTGAGGCTGTTGTTATTGTTATCTAGTTGTTCCTGTGTTTATTTAAAAACAAACTGACTTTTAAATAAATATATGATAGATTGGAAGAGTAAGAGACAGATAGAAAAATGAAAACAACATAGTCTTTCTATCTAATTTTTCTTATATCCAGGAAAAAAATAAAATTTTATTTACCTTCTTCATGGTAATGTTAGAATTAATTAGTATTTATACAAAAGTAATTGAAAAATGAAAAATGTCATTTAAGTGCTAAATAGTGTTGCTTCAGCTTTGGTTTCTTAAAGTGCCTAGCTCTTCTTTAGACTTTGTAAATGTCCTCTGATGTGCATCACAGAATTCATAAATATGGTACAATAATTGATGGCTTGTGTCAAAATACAATCTGGATAAAATGCTACTGCCATCACTAAGGGCTGATTGAATTGCATGGAAAGCCATACCTGCAGTTTTCTACAAGGATGTCTTCACATATGTATGCAATTGAATTAACAAAAATGACCTTGCTATGTACTGTGATTAACTGTTTTATAATCACAATTAAATTAAAAGTAAATACATGTCCAGCAACCTGTCATAGCCTCTCCTAATTATTCTGCCATGACTTAAAAGATTAATATTCTAGTTAGGGGCACTGTGATTGAGTATAGAATTATATAGGATCTCCCATTGCTAAAGGCAAAACCACTTCAGTGTATATCAGATGGGGATTTAACAGTTTAGCCACAGTTTAAACAAAATTAAGTGACTTACTAGTGGGCCATGGTAAAGTAATAATAATAATATTAATGAAATAATATTTGCCAAAAGGAAAGGGCAATTTTACTACCTGAGTTATATAGATCACCTCCTTGAAATGGTGAAAGTCTACATCTCCCATCTTTGGTTGGTACTTTATTGCCTGATTTATATATCTTTGTTGTTGTTCATAGGACATCAATAAGACAACTCAAACACTAGATCTGAATATTATAAATATTTTCTTTTTAAGATTATCTGTAGATCAAAATAATTTTCTCAAAATGAGAATTCTACTGAACAGTATATTTGAGTCTACTAAATTAAAAGCACTTGATGCCTCTAGTAGCTACACAAATTAATAAACAGAGTAATATACTGATGTAATAATAAAACTAAGAACATAGCATTATAATTTCCAAAGTAATTGAGAATAATGATTGAGGTAATTGCTACCTTCAAATCTATTCTGAGAGTAGTGACTTATGTTTCTAAAGAATACGTATTGGCAAATGTAGAAATATATTGTTTAGAGAAGTACATAAAAGAAGCAACAACTTTATATGAAAGGATTTCAGAATTTCAAAACATTAGAAGTGTGTACTTGCTATCTGAAATTTGAAAGGTACATAATTTTATGCAGAAAAACAATCATTTTATGAGTCAATCCTAAATAATGAAGCAATTACGTACATCTAATATGGATAAAAATATATTTTACATTTATATATATCTATATATGAGCTCATAAAGTTTAAATGATATCATAAATATATTCACTTCCTCCTTGTAAAACTTACAAATCTTATATAAAAATTGCATTAAATTTTTAAAATTTTCATTAAAGAAAAAAATGCTTTAACCTGCAAACAATGCAAAAATGCAAAAATGACACTCTCTAAATATTAATTTCTGGCATACATGTATTTAATTATTAAATATTTGAAAAAAGTTGACATTTGTAAATATATATTAAGTATAGAGATAGCATATATTTAATTTGATAATTTTTTATTAGCAATTACTTAGTAACTTCAAATGCTGACTGAAGCTGTCAAATTCTCATTCAGAAAGGTTTATTACTTTCGAATTGCTATCATTTGGACACTAATTAGCTTTTTAAAATATAAAAATTAAAATGTATGGTGTTCACTAGAGGTTCTCTGTAGAGAAGAATGTAGAGTTTGATTTTTAGCCAAAGGAAAGGAGAAAAATAATACATGAAGTAAAACTGAAAATGATAAAAGTAAGACATTGTCTTAGAAAATGGGGTAAAATATGGGAGTGAATTGTAGTAATGATGGTAGTAAGATAAATGATTTTCTGGAATAAGTAGGACTAAAAATGGACTGGGAGAGCAAGGATGGGGCTAACCAGAGCAGCTTAAGGTTTGTGGAGTTATTATTTTCCTGTAGTCATTGTAACAAATTACCACAGACTTAATGGCTTAAACAACATAAACTTATTATCTTAGTATTTCTGACAGTCAGAAGTCTGAAATGGCTTTTACTAGGTGGAAATCATGGCTTTGGCAGGGCTGTTCTCTCTCCAGATAATCTAAGGGAGAATTCATTATTTCTCTTTTCTAGTTTATAGAGGCCACTTTCATTCATTAGCTCATGGCCCCTTTCATCATCTTCAAAGCCAGAAGCATAGCATCATCATCTTTGACTCTGACACTCCTGCATCTCTTTTATAAGACTTGTGGTTACATTTAAACCCATCAAAATAACCTAGGATAATATCCCCATCTCAAGAGCCTTAATATAATCAATAACACATACAAGTTTATTTTGCAAATGAGCTGACATAACCACAAGTTCTGAGGATTAAGATGTGGGTATCTTTGGAAGGAGGGAGGTGAGTTATTCAGCCTACAGAAGTATATAAATTAAAGCTGTCACAAAAGCCAGGCATCAAGTTTAGAAGCAAAATCAGAAATATATTCTCAGGGGAATCATTGTGTCTGTGATGCATTGGCTCTACATTTGCAAGTGGCTGTCTTAGCTGAAAGGTTGGCTGAAGCCCACCATGGTAGTCTGCATATTATCTTCTTCCATTTTCAACAATCATTCAATCCCATAGATGACAACTTTTTGGGGAAGACAGCTGACTTTACCTTCTTAATAGAACCTTTTTACTTAATCCTCTACTTCGTCATCATTGTCATTGTCATCATCTCTTTCTGTAGTGTTAAATATTTTTTTTATGATTTCATTATCAAATAACAGAGACAACTCCACAATGCCTGCAAAGAAAGAGCTTAGAGAAAATCTGGTTGGGAGGTTCATTGATTTATTTACTTAGAGCATATTTATTGAGGACTCACTATGTGCTAAACACTATTTTAGGTAGTGGGGATAAAGTAGTTAAAGCAAATGAATCCTGTCCTTGTGAAGCTTTTGTTTTAGTGGGGAAAGTTGAACAATAAAGAATTAAGCAACTGAGGATCAGTGTTAAGAAGAAAAACAAGTGCTAAGAAAAAATAAGATAACAGGTAGTGCTGTGTGTGTGTGTGTGTGTGTGTGTGTGTGCACAAGTGTGTGTATATGCATGTGTGGTGGGGTGTATCTATTTTAAATAGGGTTGTCAGGGAAAGTATCACATATGAGCAGAGATTGGAAGGAAGGAAGAGAGAACAAAGTCCATGACAGTATCTAAAGGAAGGATCATCTAGGCAGAAAATACAAAAGCTCTCAAGTTGGCAAGTTGGACTACACTTGGTTTGATGGATATAAAGAACATGTATGACAGATTTCAAGATGGCTGTGGAGTAGGTGGAAGCTACACTCACCTCCTTCTGGCACAAAACCAGATTTTACAGCTAAATTATAGAGCAATCAACCTGAATGACCAACTGAGGACAGATAAACAGGAGTATATTATTCAAGGGTTTATAGAAGCTACACAGAGACTGGTAAAACAGGTGAAGACAAGGAGAAGTCCAGCCCCTGCACCCACATGTGGTGGCTAAAGAGCTGGAGGGGGACCTTCAGCCCAGAGCACCAGCTTGCACTCCTTCCTACTAGCTCAGCTGGCACCACCCCCAATAGAAGAGTGTCTTGATTTGTTTGTCCAGGTCCCAGTGGCCCAGTCCCACTGAACTTGTTTCTACAGTAGGGACAGCTGGCTGCACCCAGCCTGAACTGGTGGGCCACTCCTCCAGGGGGAGCTAGAGTTGGAAACTCTAGCAAAGACTGAGTGGAAGTCCAGACCACCTCACAAGGTGGTGAAGTCACTGACAGGTGGATGCCAACCTCATAGAGCCTTGGAATTTTGCCTCCAGTTCAGAGCTGTAAGAAGCTGGCCCTTGTACACAGCTTGGCACCTCCCACACACACCCAAGCCCAGTAAACACAGTCACAAGTGAATAGTGTGGTAGCTCCAGACAGGTATCCCAAGTATGTTTAAGCACAATGTCTGACATTGAACTGCACCAGAACCTTGTCTAAGTGGGCTCAGAATCAACACAACTAATGGTGGTCTTCAAACATCACCAGAGTTCAACACAACTAGAAACATAATGGCACAACCAAAATGAGACTCCAGAAGGCGCCCTGCTTGGAACAACTCTGCCTTGGGAAGCAGGCCCTGAACAGCAAATCATACACAGTAAAAGAGGTCTATCCTTATAGTAAACCAGCCTGATGGTTAACACCATTCACGAATGTGCCAACAGCATTAAAAATTCAACTGCAGAAGGAGGGGGTACATTGCCCACACAGGAAACATTTCTGGAGCACCTAACTCAGGTAATTTAGAAGACTTCACCACTGAGATTCACAAGACACCTACATCAGAAAGTCCTTATATAACAAACTTGGAAGTCATAGCAGATCGACCAAATACTAAGTCAAACACAAAAAGTCAGACCCAATGGGGAGAAGAAAATATGCCCCCAAATGAAAGAACAAGAAGAATTCCCATGAAAAGAATTAAATGAAACAGAAGCAACCAAAATACCAGATGCAGTTTAAAACAATAGTTATAAGGATGCTCAAGTACCTAAGGGGAAGAATGGATTATCTCAGTGAGAACTAAAACAAAGAGATAGTAAGCATTAAAAAGGACATAAAAACCATAAAAAGAACCAGTTAGAAAATGAAGAATACAATATCTGAAATGAAAAAATGCACTAGAAAAAATCAACAGCAGGTTAGATGAAGCAGAGGACCATATCAGCCATTTAGAGGACAGGATAACAGTAAGCAACAAAGCAGAGCATCCAAAAGAAAAGAGAATTTTAAAAAATGAGGAAAGCCTAAGGGACCTCTCTGACAACAACAAACATATCAACATCTGTATCATAGGGGCATCAGAAGGAAAAGAGGGTGAACAATAAATAGAGAATGTGTTCAAAGAAATAATGACTGAAAACTTTGCTAACCTGGTTAAGGAAAAAGTCACACAAGTCCAAGAAGTTTCAATCAAGATGAACCCAAAGAGGCCCACACTAAGACACATCATAATTAAAATGACAAAGGTTAAAAACAAAGAGAGAATCTTAAAAGAAGCAAGAGAAAGAGAGTTGGTTACCTACAGGGTAGCTCCCATAAGGCTGTCAGCTGATTTCTCAACAGAAACACTTCAGGCCAAAAGAGATTGTCACGAAATATTCAAAGTGATGAAAAGCAAGAACCTACATACAAGACTAATCTATCCAGGAAAGCTATCATTTAAAATTGAAAGTGAAATAAAGAGCTACTCAGACAAAAATAAACAGATAATAAATAAATAAATAAATAAATAAATAAATAAATAAATAAGCTAAAGTAGTTCATTACCACCAAACTGGTATTGTAAGAAATGATAAATGGCCTGCTTGAAGAAGATGAAGAAAGAGAAGAAGGAGAAGACCAGAAATATATAGAGAGTGAAACATAGGTATAAAGAATAAAATGGCAATAAGTAACTATCAATAATAACCTTAAATGTAAATGGATTAAATGCTCTAATCAAAAGACATAGGGTAGCCGAATGGATAAGAAAACAGGACCCATAAGTATGCTGTCTACAAAACACTCACCTCAGAACAAAAGATACACACAGACTGAATGTGAAGGGATGGAAAAAATATTCCATGCAAATGGAAACAGAAAAAAAAAAAAACAGGGTAGCAATACTTACATCTGACAAAATAGACTTCAAAACATAGGCCATAACAAGAGGCAAAGAAGGTCACTACATCATAACAAAGGGAAAAATCCAACAAGAGGATATAACTACTGTAAACACATTTACACCCAACATAAGAGCACCTAAATATATAAAAAAAAACAAAAACTGCTGTATACTAAGGTAGAGATCTACGTAAATACAGTCATAGTAGGGGATTTTAACACCCCACTGACATCAATGGATAGGTCTTCCAGAAAAAAAATCAACAAGGCAACAGAAACCTTAAGAACAAACTGGATCAGATGGGTTTAACTGACATTTACAGAACATTTCATCCCAAGGAAGAATATTTATTATTCTCAAACACATGTAGAACATTCTCAAGGACAGACCATATGTTAGGACACAAAGTAAGTCTTAATAAATTCAAGAATATTGAAATCTTATCAAGTATTTTATCTGACAAAAATGGTATGAAACTAGAAATCAATTACAATTAAAAAACCGAAAAACATTCAAACATACGCAGCCTAAATGACATGTTATTAAACAATGGATAGGCTAACAATGAGATCAAGGAAGAAGTCAAAAGTTAGCCAGAAACAAACTAAAATGAACACAGAACAACCCAAATCTATGGAACACAAAGAAAGCAGTCCTGAGAGGGAAATTCATAGCATTACAGGCATACCACAAGAAGCAAGAAAATTTTCAAATAAACAATCTAACACTGTGCCTAAAAGAACTAGAAAAAGAACAACAAACGAGTAAGCAGAAGGAAGGAAATAATAAAGATTAGAGGGGAAATAAATGGCACAGAGACTAAAAAAATAAATAAATACACAAAAATCAATGAAATAAGAGCTGGTTCTTTGAAAAGATAAAGGAGATTGACAAACCTTTAATGAGACTCATCAAGAAACAAAAACAGAGGACCCAAATAAATAAAATCAGAAATGAAAGAGGTGAAGTAACAACTGACACCACAGAAGCACAAAGGATTGTAAGAAAATACTATGAACAACTATATGCCAAGAAATTGGGCAACATGTGCAAAATGGATAAATTCCTAGAAACACACAATCTTCCAAAACTGAATCAGGAAGAATCACAATCTAAATAGACTGATTACAACTAATGAAATTGAAGAAGTAATCAAAAAATTTTCCATAGGTGAATTTTACCAAACATTCAAAGAACTAACACCTTCCTTTCTCAAACTATTACAAAAAAGTTCAGAGGAGGGAAGACTTCCAAGTTCTTTTTACGAGGCTAATATTCTCTTAATTTCAAAACCGGATAAAAACACTACAAATAAAGAAAATTATAAGCCAATTAAAGAAATTATTATTTACCTGATGAAAACAGATGCAAAATCCTCAACAAAATATTAGCAAACTGCATCCTGCAATACAGTTAAAAGATCATACACCATGATCAAGTAGGATTTATTCCAGGAATGCAAGGTTAGTACAATAATCACAAATCAATAAAAGTCATGCACCACATAAACAAAATAAAGGATAAAAATCACATTATTATGCCAATAGATGCAGAAAAAGCATTTGATAAAATCCAGCAGCCATTTATCATAAAAACTCTAAGCAGAGTGGGAATAGAGGGATCATACCTCATCATAATAAAGGTCATATATGGCAAACCGACAGCCAACATCATACACAATGGATAAAAACTAAAATTGTTTCCCTTAAGATTGGAAAAATACAAGGATGTCTGCTTTTACCATTTTTATTCAACATAGTACTGGAAGTACTAGCCACAGCAATCAGGCAAGGAGAAGAAATAAAAAGCAAAAATTGTCATTATTTGTAGATGATATGATATTGTATTTAGAAAACCCTGAAGTCTCCACCAGAAAATTACTAGATTTAATAAATGAATTTGGCAAAGTAGCAGGATACAAAATTAATATTCAGAAATTGGTGGCATTTAAAAAAAAATATATCTTTGTTGATTTCAGAGAGAGGAAGGGATAGGGAGAGAGAGAGATAGAAACATCAATGATGAGAGAGTCATCATTGATCAGCTGCCTCCTGCATGCCCCCCGACGGGATTGAGCCCACAACCTGGGCATGTGCCCTGACCTGGAATTGAACTTCGATCTCCTGGATCCTAACTCAATGCTCAACCACTGAGCTACACCTGGCCGGGCCCAGACATTGGTGGCATTTTTATACACCAACAATGAACTATGAGAAAGAGAAATTAAGAAAACAATCCCATTTACTATTGCAACAGCAAAAAATAAGGTATCTAGGAATAAATTTAACCAAGGAGGTAAAAGACCTGTACTCAGAAAAGTATAAGGCACTGAAAAAATAAATTGAGGAAAATGCAAATAAGTGGAAGCATATACCATGTTCATGTAAAGAAAAATTAACAACATTAAAATGTCCATACAATGCAAAGCAATCTACAGATTCAGTGTAATCCCTATTAAAATATCAATGGCATATCTTACAGATCTAGAAAAAATATTCCAAAAATTTATATAGAACCACAAAAGATCCCTTATAGCCACAACAATTTTAAGAAAAAAGAACAAAGTAGCAAGATTCATGCTACCTGACATCAAACTATACTAAAAGGTCATAGTAACCAAAACAGCCTGGCATATTGAACAAGAACAGGCATACTGATCAATGAACAGCATAGAGGGCACATAAATAATCCATTGCCTTTATGGTCAATTAATATTTGACAAAAGAGGGGAGAACATACAATGGGGTAAAGACAGTTTCTTCAATAGTTGGTGTTGGGAAAATTGGACAGATATATGGAAAAAAATGTCAACCAACTTACACCATACCCAAGAATAAATTCAAAATGCATTAAAGACTTAAATGTAGGTAACAAAACCATAAAATTCCTAGAAGAAAACATATGCAGTAAAATTTCAGATATTCCACCTAGCAATATTTTCCCCAATATATCTCCTTGGGCAAAGGAAACTAAGTAAAAATAAAAAAAGGACTACATCAAACTAAAAGCTTATGAACAGCAAAAGAAACCATCAACAAAATTAAAAACTGAAAAGGAACCACAGAAATAAGAAAGTATATTTGCCAATCAATGATACATTTGATATGGGGTTTATTTTGAAAATATATCAAGAATGTATATCAACTCAACTCCAATGAGACAGACAACCTAGTTAAAAAGTGGGCAAAGAAACTGAATAGAAACTTTTCCAAAAATCTACAGATTGCTAATAGACATATAAAAAAAAAAATGCTCAACATTGCTAATCATCAGAGAGTTGCAAATTAAAACCGTAGTGACTTATCACCTCATGCCTGTCAAAGTGTCTATCATGAATAAATCATCAACAAGTGCTGGCAAAGATGTGTAGAAAAGGAAACCGTCCTGCACTGCTGATGGGAATGCACAGTGGTGCAGCCCCTGTGGAAAACAGTATGAAGTTTCTTCCAAAAGTTAAAAGTGGAACTACCTTTTGATCCAGTGATCCCATTTCTGGGAATATATCTGAAGAATCCCAAATACTAATTGGAAACAATATATACACCCCTATGTTCATTGCAGCTTTATTTACCATAGCCAAGATCTGTAAACAGCCCAGGTGCCCATGAGTAGATGAGTGCATAAAGAAGCTGTGGGACATTTACAAGATGGAATACTATGGAGTCATAAAAAAAAAAAAAGGAAACCTTACTTTTTGCTACCGCATGATGGACATGGAGATTATTATACTAAGTGAAATAAGCCAATCAGAGAAAGACAAATACCATACACTGTCACTTATATGTGGAATCTAATTAACAAAAATAAACTGACAGACAAAACAGAAACAAAGGGGTGGATACATGGAACAGACTCACGCCTGTCAGAGTGGATAAGGGTTGGGGTAGGGAATGAAAACAGATGAAGATATTACACCAAAAACACACACATGTGTATATAACACAAAGACAAAGACAACAGTGTGGTGATAGCAAAGGGAAAGGGGGATGGGGTGGAGGTGGAGGTGGGCAAAGTGTACTATCCAACATATATATGGGCGGTAAGAGGCTTCGCTTGGGGCAATGAGCACACGATGCCGCGTGCAGATGATGTTTTGTTGGATAGTACACTTGAGACCTGTATGGTTTGGTGAACCAATGTCACCCAAATGAATTCAATTTAAAAGAATTATACTACAAATCAATGATAATCAAAGCAGCATAGTATTGGCAGAAAAACAGATACACAGACCAATGGCACAGATTGAAAACCTGGAAATAATACCACATGTATATGGGCAAAATTTTGACAAAGGACCCAAAACACATAATGTAGAACAGAAAGCCTCTTCAATAAATGGTGCTGGGAAAATTAGAAAACCACTTGCAAAAGACTGAAACTAGATTACAGCTTGTCCCCATAAAAAAAGTTAATTCAAATTGGATCAAAGAGCTAAATATATTATCTAAAACAATAAATTACATAGAAGAAAACATAGATACTAAACTCATGGACCTTGGTCTTAGAGAAGATTGTATGAATTTGACCCCAAAGCAAGGGAAGTAAAGGCAAAAATAAATGAATTGGACTATAGCAAACGAAATAGATGACGCACAGCAAATGGAACTGCCAACAAAACAAAAAGCCAACCAGCCAAATGGGAGATGGCATTTGCAAACAACAACTCTCACAAAGGGTTAATACCAAAATATGTAAAGAACTCATACAACTCAACACCAAACAAACAAATCCATTTTAAAAATAGGCAGAGGACCTGAACAGATACCTCTCCCAAGAAGACATTAAAATGGCCAACAGATACATGAAAAAATACTCAGCTTCACTATTAGGGAAATGCAAATCAAAACTACAATGAGATACCACCTCACCTTTTTAGAATGGCTGTATCAACAAGATAAGTTATAACAATTGTTGGAGAGGTTGTAGAGAAAAAAGAATTCACATCCACTGCTGGTGGGGATGTGAAGTGGTATGGCCACTATGGAAAAGAGTATGGCATTTCCTCAGAAAATTAAGAACAGTGTTACCATGTGACCCAGCAATCCTTCTTCTGGGTATGCACCCAAAAACCTTGAAAACACTTATTCACAACAATATATGCACCCCTATGTTCATTGCAGTGCTATTCATGGTGGCCGAGACATGGAAACAGCACAAGTGTCGTTCGGTAGATGATTGGGTAAAGGAGATGTGGTGCATACATACTGTGGAATACTAGTCATTCATGAGAAAGGATGAAACACTGCCACTTGTGACCACATGGATGGACCTTGAGAATATCATGCTAAGTGAAAGAAGCCAGTCAGAAAAAGCTAAGAACCATATGATTTCACTCATATGTGAGATATAAAACTGAAACTCATAGACACAGACAACAGTGTGGTGGTTACATGAGGGAAAGGGTGTGGGGGTTAGTAAAGGGTAAAGGGAGCAAAATATATGGTGATGGATGATTATTTGATTTTGGGTGGTGGGCACACAGATCAGGTGTCATAGAAATCTATACCTGAAACCTATATTAATCTTATTAACCAAAGACATCCCAATCAATTTAATTTTAAAAAGAAATAAACTGTTTTTAAAAAAACTGCAATCTTGAATTCTCTGTCATGTAAATCACAGTCTTTTGTGTCTTTGACATTGGTTCCTGGAGACTTTTTATTTTCTTTCTTAGCTGCCCTTTTAGTTTGAATTATAGCTGTCTGACTTGTAACTTTAAGGGAAGAAACTAATTGGTCTCACTCCGCATGATGCTGAAATCACTCAAAGACAATGTATTTTTGTTTTACAATAAAGTACTTTAATTTTAATAATTTTCATGTTTTATTATGTCTTTTTTAGTGTCCCATTTTTTGTTGTTGTTATTTTATCTTGTATGATGAAATTGCCTTATGGCCAGCTAGTTGTGTGGCAAAAATGCAGCAAAGATGTAAATGGCAAACGTGTTTATATTGAAAACACCAAACATGTTTTCAAATATATACATTTATTACAATAAACTTTTCTCTAAAGACTTCTTTCATTGCCTCCCACAAAATTTGATGAGTTGAATTCTCATTTTCATTTATTTCAAAATATTTTAAAATTTATCTTGAGACTTCTTTGACCTGTTACTGAGCAATGTGAGCATTTAATATCCACATATTTGGGGATTTTCTAGCATCTTTTGCTATTGATGTCTAGTTTAATTTCACTGTGGTCTGAGAACACACTCTATTTTGATTTCTATGATTTTGAATTTGTTAAGGTGGGTTATAGCCTGTAATTTGATCTGTCTTTGTGAATATTCCTTGTGAGCTTGAGAAAACGGTGTATCCTACTATTGTTAGATGGAGTGCTCTGTAAATGTCATTTAGGTCAAATTGATTGATGTTTCTATTTTAAGTCCAGTGTATATTTACTGATTTTCTGCCTGCTTGATTTCTCAATTATTGGTAGGGGGATTCGTAGCCTCTGTCTCTAAGAGTGGGTGTTTGTTTCTCCTTTCAGCTCTGTTATTTTTTGCCTTATATATTTTCATGCTTTTTTGATTAGGTATACACACATTTAGGATCATCGTGGAGTTTGTTTTGGAGAATTGACCCTTTTATCATTAATGAATGCCCTATTTATTCATGACACTTTTCCTTGTTCTGAAACCTGCTGTGTTTGAAGTTAATATAGTTACTCCACCTTCAATAAATGCTAATTACTTATTATTATTAGATTATAAGTGCTTTGAGGTGATGGACAATGTTCTCTCTTTTTTTTCTAAGCTGACACAGTGCCTAGGACATTGTTAGGTACAGATAGGCTCAGTAATAAAAGATTTATGACTGATTAATAGGAATTAGTTGTCTGCGAGTAAAGCATATTACTTATTCTATAAATAGAGGGATGAAATTACAATACATTTCTAAACCCCCAAAAAACATAATCTATGTTTTCCAAAGTGCTAAAAATTAGTTGATATTTAAATTGGCAAACTCAGGAATGACTACTTCAAAGGAGAAAAAGTGATCATTTTATGTACCGTAAGTTTTTTAACTGTTCTACAATATTTAAAGTAAATGGAACTAAAAAGAATATTTATTTTACTTTACTAGTTGGGATTGGATTGAATATGTTTCGACAGTACAGACTCAATGAAGATATTAGACATTGTTTTATTGGATAATAGGTGTAGGCCTTTTGGAGTCTAACAAAGTTTCAAAAAGATGTTAGAGCTAAAAATCACCTACACTAGAAGGAAAATTATTCCAATTGTCCCTTCTCAGTCTAGTTTTAAATTATCCTCAAACAAAAAGAGTTATTACTTAAACCCTCCTAGTTCCAAGTAGAACAAAAGATTCAATAGGGTTTTTTTCTATATCATATATTAAAGTACACTCTCACTTGTCCTTAGAATTTACTTATAAAGAACTAAGGGGGGGATTTCAAAAAAATGTGTAGGATTCATTTTAAATTTAAAAAGAGGTCAATGATAACCTAATAGTATGAAACAGGTCAAAGAATTATATTCTTTGAGAAAGACAGGCTGCTTCCCAAATTGAAAGGGAGGGTCCAATTTAAGACTTGAAGCTCATAGCATAGCTTTGCTACATTGGCATTGTGATTACTGCAAGCCAGATGCAGCAGCATGCTTTGAATGTACAGTTTAGATATCTAAAAGTAGAGAAGAAATAGCACTGATTCAGAGAAAGGAGGCGTGGTCAGAGGGGACATTATTATTGTTATAGGGTAAAATTGAGAAATGCCATGTAATCTGTGATTTCAGGCTACAAGCATACAGCAAAGATATGTGTTCTGTTCTCAGGAGCGTGAGTATCCCTTCCTGTTAGATCATTATTTGTGGTGCTGTTCTCCAAAGGCCTCATTTACAGGGGAAAAGAAAAGAAAGGCTATTGGAATAGAAAAAGAGGAAAAAAAGCATATCCTGTTAAGGAAAGTCACTCCTATCATAGATTTTATGTTCAATAGAACAACTAATAAAAAAAAAAATTCTAACAGCAAAGTTTCTACAACCCATCATAGAAAATCTGTGATTGCAACTTAAGATGTAGGCTTGGGCTCTTTTCACTGAGAACTGGAAATGCTATCCATCAATCTACTTTTCCACCAATCCATCTACCTAATGATGTTGTAGAAAGGCTTCTCTGTGATATTTGTTCATCATTTTGTTTCAACAAGTTGTAAATGCAGAAGGAGCAACACCCAATAAAGGAATAAAGAAATTCGGTAGAACAATGATTACACCTAGAAGGACATAGGGAATTGTGTACTGCCTCTCTGAAAATAGAAATTAGAATGATGAAAAAGCTAATTGTATGCTTTGCAAATAGAGTGGGAAATGTGTTACTGCACAGAATATGTTAACATTGCTATAGAATCAGAACACTTCAGAGAATATTGTATCCTGGGGAGGCCTTATGACAATCAGAACATCTGGCAACCCCTTGTCTAATTAGAATTATAAAGAAAGCAATGACCATTTCAGTATATCAGGTTTTATGCCTGAAACATTAGAGGTAATGTTCAGTATATAAACCAGACTTGTTTAAAAGGAAAACCTTACGCACACACACGTACACACACACAGAACAATAGCACAGAATCACCTGTTCTTTATTTCAGTTGATTTTAGTATTAAATATCTTCCGGAGTAAGTACATGCCTATACTCTGGCAAACATCAGAGAGAGAACTTTTATGAATTTAACTGATTCAGAAAGATAACCAAATACTGTACATCTCTGCTGACTGCTGTAGATATACAACACTATTGAAAAAACACAAAACCTAAGATATTTAATTATTTTGTATAACAAAATCTGTGGATATAGTTAATTACAATTATCTGTACACTTCAAATGAGTATATATTACATAATTTATATTTTATCTACTTATTCATCATTCTATTGGGAGAGCAATAACTGTGAAATCTACCTTATTTTTTAATCACTATTTTAAAGTCCTCAGAAATTCAGAGTATTATTTCAATTGGTAAGAAGAATAAGCTAATAGAAAGTAATTTTGCTGTGTATGCTAAATCCATTATTTCATTCTCACAATTAGAATATATCAGAAGGTGGCATAAATTTTTTTCTCAAAATATATTAATGTTTAAGAAACAACCAAGCTAAAGTCCTGTAAATATGATGTCATCACTAAGCATATTTAAGAAACTGTTGTCAGGAATGTAATTAATTTTTCTATGGCAGAGAAGAAAAACTTTCATGAAAAGAGAAGGGGTTTTGTTTGTTACTTATTTAGGAAGTATATTTTAACAAGTAATAGGAATTCATGCATTTTTTATCAGCAATCAGATACATTTTGCTGATTAATTCTGATTGCCCTTTTACATTCCTGCTCACAGACTGAAGATTATATACTATTTAGAAATATAGGTGTTTAACTATCATGCTAATGCTAAAATATTCAATCAAGTGTAAGGGGATCATGGGGTAAGCTTGGTTATGACAGATTTGTGGCCTTCTCTTAATTTTTTAGGTGATATGGGCAAGGCAATCATTTGCAAAACTCAATAAAGGGGTACTTAATATTTAAATGGTTCTGAAAACATACAATTAATATATTGCTACTTCATAAGCACACATATATAAAATCTGAATAGTCACACTAAAGTAAAAAATTTCTAAGTAGAAGTACAAAAGTTAGATACAAACCGATTAACCTTCCACATAGCAGTTTCCCGAGTAGCTTTACGCAGAGCATAATAATGTATGTTCTAAGTGCTTGCCATGTATTTTCTCATTTATCTTCAGAAAACCTCCCATTTTATAGGTAAGTAACTGAGGCCCAGGAAGAGTAAATCATTTTCTCGAAGTCACAGTTAATAGCAAAGTCAGTACTTGGCTCCAAATAGTTTGGCTTCAGAATTCACACTCTACTCACTGAGTTTTACCACATTTCATTGCATGACCCTAAAGTAAGGTTGCCAACTTCAGCAAATGAAAACACAGCTTTTCCACTTAGGGTTGCAGGTAAAATGTAAGTGCCAAATTTACGAAACTACTTCTTTAATCTTTTTTCCCTTTACCTGTATAAAGAAATTTTATAGCATGAGAATAGGGGGAAATGTAGTTTCCATAATTACTATGCTATATTTTGTCTATTCAGGTCAATAATCTTATATACATTAATTTCAAAGGCTTATTTGTGAAACAATAGAGTCAGAGTAGGTGGATTCAAGTTCCTCAATTTGAAATATTATGAATGACTCTATAATCCTGACATGTTACAATCATCATAAACGAGATATTTATTAAGCAAAGTAAGACATAAGCAAGTTGCTGAAATCTCAACAAATATTTATAAAATGTGGTGGGATTGTACTTCAAAGTGCTGTAGTGAGGACAAAATGAAACACTATGACTAAATTGCTTAGCAAAGTATCTGTCACATTGTAAATACTCTTTATGTGGTATATAATCTTCATGTTTATATAGGTCAGTATTCTTACCAGGAGTCAGTAACCTGTGAAGCTGTTTTAAAATATACAACACCAGGTTACACAAGGTAAGTATCAAATGGAGAATTTGTAAGAGGAGGAGGTCATTACCAAATAACTTGGTGAGGGAATGAGTAGAATGTGGACTGTTCTGAGGAAGGATGCCAGCCTCCATGGGTCTGAGTCCTGGTACTTACGCTTCCAAGGTATGCAATCTTGGGCAGGTTACAATAATTCATGCCTCAGTTTCCTCATTTGAAAAGTAAGGATGCTGATGTGATCCATAAGAGGAGTCTGCTTTGAGGATTGATATATGCAAAATATTTAGCACCCAATAAATGTTAATTAATATTGACTATTATTATCATCATTACTATGATTTCTGCAATATAGTACTGTCTTTGCTATTGTTTTGAAGAAGATGGGTAGTAATTTTAAGTCAATCATTTTTTCCTAAATCATCTAACATATTAAGACAGAAACTGTACTGCAAAATGATAGAGGTTCCTGAGTAAGTGAACTTTGAGGGTAAGACGTTTTGCTTTTAAACTGCATAGAGAAAAATACTAGAGAATCCTGAACTAGAGATGGGAACTAAACATTGTCAAAGCTTGAATAAACAAAAAAAATAATACATGCTTATGAATCTTTTTGTTCCCTGGTTTCTTAAAAATCACAAACTATTAATACCACCTATCTCAATGGATTACATCATAATAATTAAAGGGCAGAGACAGGGAAAATTCTTATTGTGAAATAAGCAGACAAGGAAATAAATTGGTTTTGTTGTTCCTGATTTTATATATGGTATCCCATAGTTGATGAATAAAATGCCTTATTTGGAATTTAACATAGTTTCTTATAACAGTAATACTATCTCTAAAAAGCTGTATGTATCAAACAGTAACTGAACAATGCTACCTTATGAAATCAGATAAGTGTAAAAAAGTCTTACATTTCCATTGTTATAATTGTTTCTATCTGCTAAATACAATGTAGACAGAGTGACCTAGGTCATTCTGTTGGACAGACAGTAGTAAAGGTTGTAAAGAAATAGCAGGGGCATATAGGGAAACTTACTTCTTTCTTATTCTCTGTAGATTAACTTGGGACCCATCATCTGCATAATTTCTATAGGAGCTTGGGCAAGTCATTTCAGTTCTCTAGACCTCAGTTTCGTCATTCATAAAACAGGGTGAAAAATGAGATTGTTTCTAAAAGTTGTTCATTCATTCCACAAAGACCCAATGGAATTAAAATGTCATGACCTGAAGGAGATGATCTCCAGGTAAGTACACCCAAGAGATCATTCAGAAGAGAGTTATTTTTAAAGTTCAGAGCTGCTTATATGTCAACAGTCAGGTTGAATCACAGCAAAAAGCTAATATCCTACATGTGTAGTAATACTTGATACATGAGAGTTGATCTCTATCAGAGTTAAAAAGATGTTTTCGACTGCTCTGAAAGAGATGGTTTCTGATATTCAGGTGAACTGAAAAAGGTGAAATGCTGAGTTTGTAGATAAGGTAATCTGATTTCCTCCAGGAACAGCTTAAGTGAAAATGAGAAAAACACCTTTAAGCTAACATAATGTATAGACAGACTAAGGTATTTATACTGATTTTACCTTCAGTATAGCTCATCTTCTCTCCTACATTCCGTCAGTATCCTTGTCCTGTTTCACCTATGATTAGCAAAGAGAATATCATTAACTGGCGTCAAGAAATGTGATCCAACAATTTTCATAAAGTTATTGAATTCTTCTGAAATTAAAAAAATCCTACTTTTTAACTTAATTTTTAAATCAATTTCTCTAATGTTCTAGTGCCATGCGGTATAACTGTATTCAGTTTTATTATGCATTATATCGTGTATGACTAATATGTTATTTATATATACTAAATATGTTTTAATAACTTAATTAATTATATTTTCATTAATAAAAAGTACTTATTTTCATAAGTAAATATACTTAAATGATTAATACAAAATATGCATACAAAAATTATTTTACATTATTTAGTATATTGATTTCAAAGCGACCTAAATGATTGCTATAGAAAAGTGGCAGTGACTTCTCTTGCCACTACTCTATTGTCTTAATTATTTTAATTATAAAAGGTATTCCAATCTATTTAATTATTCTCCTTGATTAACAGAAAAGAGTTATTGTCTTCAAATCAAGGAGTAGGCTGAAGACTTGAGAAAGCAAATGAAATTCTGGGGCAGAAATGGGATATTTAAAGAGAGTGATAAACGATCCTTGATCCTTTGTTATAGATTGGAAAGTAAAGTCATCATAACTTCTAAGAAACCTGGTTTTTATTTCTGCTTCCAAACCTGTAACTGCTACTTGTACACCTTCTTTGTGTATCTTGAGCCCTATGACACCAAAAGTAATAAAGAAGATATTAAAAAATCAGTCATGACATGGCATGCTGGCATGCCTGGGCGTATCATTTCATCATCAATGGGAAGCAGTTTGGCCATATATACATCCTCTTGGGCCTAGCGCTTTCATTTCTGAAGAACTATCTCATGTAAATAATATCAACTATGAAAAAGGCTGTTTGTGTAAATTTTTTCATTGCACCACAAAAGAGGGAGCAACTTCATTTATTCAGCAAAACACTCAACCATGAAATAGTAGATAGACAAAATTGACCACAATCATTAAAATCATAGTATGAAATGATATAGTAATATAAAAAGCGGAAATCATATAAATTAAGTTTTTTAAAGCATTATATAAAATTATATGTGCTATATAATTAAAACTATTTTTAAATGCTTATGAAAAAATTTAAGAAAAAAAATTCCAAATTCAAACCTTAGTGTTAAAATAATGGGCTATATAATTAAATCTTTTTCCTATTTACCAAAATAGCATAGAGACTATATTATCTATTTATAGTACAGAAAAAAAAATAATTAAAAGAAAAAAAACCTAGTAGCCCCAATTCTAGATATATTGGAAACAAGTTAGGAAAGCTAGGCTAAATGACTTACAAGATTGGCTATTAAATCCTCTAGTAATTTAGCCCTAGCCATTTTTCTCAGTGGTTAGCCCATCGGCCCGTGGACTGAAGGGTTGCAGGTTCACTTCTGGTCAAGGACATGTAGCTCATTTGCAGGCTTGATCACCAGCAACCCATCGATGTGTCTCTCTCACATTGATGTTTCTCTCTCCCCCCCTTCACTCTCTCTAAAATATCGATGGAGAAATAGCCTCCAGTGAGGATAAGCAACAACAAAAATCTTCTAGTGTTTTATATATTTTAGTGGTTTATGAATATTTTGTTAGAGATAATTTTGCTAACTCATTTGAGCCATTTGAACTAATGCAAAATAAACATGTAAGATGATAAGACTGTGAAATCACTTAACCAATGATTTTCAAACTTTTATTAGAAATGAACTTTTCCCTTAAGTAAAACATGTGAAACACCAGTAGTTATAAAAGAAAGAAAATTAAGACTTTGGAGGCCAGGCCACCAGTCCCCCAACTTCTCCATAGACTTATAACCTCTGAGTTATCTATCACATAATGACCTCTGTGGAGCATAGTGAAACAACCAAAACCAAAAAAAACCTGCCTTGAAAGATCATATTTTATTTAAAAAAAATTAAACCCTGATAATTTAAATATTACTGACAAATCAACTACCAAAAACTAGATTTCCAAAGCTCTAATCCATTGTGCTTTCATCTAAACATCTACATTTTTATAAACCAGTATATATTTTTCATAAAAGCATGTGGAAATAAATGAAACATGGAGCATCTTGCACCAAAACAGGTTTTTGCAGGGTTATTTAAAATTGTTTCCCTGAAAGCAGTAAAAAACTTTAGGGTCAAGTACGAGGATCAGCTTCTAGTGTGTTACCGCAAGAACCACGTTCTCTGGTCCAGGCCAGCACCATTTCTAGCAACGTGAGTTAGCATCATTAGTTGTTGGAATCTCCTAATGGTCAGACAATTTTTTCTAAGGTCCAGAAAAAAATGGTGCTGTATATTATTTTCCTTAAACTTTTGAGGACATTTATTTTAGCATATTAAGATAAAAGCTAATTGCCCTAAGACGATATCATTATTTCAAACTGAAATATCAGAAAGGTCCATAATGAAAGTATTTTCAAAGGAAGCACTTTTCGTATATAAGGTGTTGGAGGGAAAGGGTCTGCAAACTTTTTAAAATGAGCATAATAGTAAATATTTTAGGCTTGCTGGCCATATGATCCATGTTACAGCTAAACAATTCACTCACTTCCGACTCTGCAAGAAGAAAGCAGCCATAGATAATGTAAATGAGTTACATGGCTGTGTTCTAAAAAAACTTTATTTAAAAAAATAGGTGGACACCCCATAGATCATGGATTACTGACCCTGGGTTAGATGATAGTAAGTAAACTTCTAAAGTTTGAGTGAGCAGATGAAGACACATTCCATGAAAAATATATTTACAGTATCTAAGTAAATAATGATAAAAGAATTAAAAGTTTTTAGGGAACTGAAGACTTAAAAACATATGGATCTTGCACAAGTAAATTATTTTTTCTGTTTTGCATTTAGTGTTTGAGGATCATGACAAGATATTTAACTTAAAAGGGAGTTTAATCATGTCCAAAAAAGGAGATTAATTAAATAATTAGAACAAAGGTCTTATATCTACGGTTCCTCACTTATATTTTTTTCTCTACAAGGTAGCAGTTTTCAAGCCATATATCTTTGCCATTTAGTTAAATGAGTTGAATAATGACTACTGCTTCCCTGATCAGGTTTTATTAATCAATGCCAGAAAATTATTCAGAAACTAGTAGATGAAAGAAACAGTACATTCATAAGTATTTTTTATACATTTATCAATTTTTGTTGAATTTCTGTATTTCGGAATGTAAATTACATTTGCTGGCACATTACAACACGGCATGTACATTTGTTGGAAAAAAATAGGCCTTGAAATGTTTGCCTGGTTTAAATTATTCATTAGTGAGCAGGTGGTAGAGATTGTTATGACCTCTCTCTATGCTCCTTCCAACTACATCTAAGTAAAACAAAACATAAGTCATATGACAGAGCTTAAGGAAAAAATCAGACTTTTCCCATTTGAGGCAAGATTTCCATTAATAATGACCAGAAAACGACTTCGATCTGGGCCTCTGGGAAGCAAATTTGCTGCTAGCACGTTATATTTTAAATTTAACGGCTTTATCATGACTCTCCACCGTTTATTAAAAATTCATGTGGCTAGTTTTGGGTTGCGCAGCTCAGTTGGCCGGAGCATCATCCCATACACTGAAAGGCGGTGGCTTCGGATCTCGGGCTGGGGTGTGTGGGGGAGGCAGCAGGTCAATGTTTCCCTCTCACATCAATGTTTCTTTCTCTCTCCCTCCCTCTCCCTTCCTCTCTCTCTCAAAAATCAATGAAAGCATGTCCTCAGGTAAGGATTTTTTAAAAATGCATGTGGCTAATGAAGAGTTTTGGTTACATCAAAAGTTTGTTTCCAGATAGAAAACCTTGGAGTGGGATGAGAAAGAGAATTTTTTTTAACGAGAGTTATTTAGAAAACAGAATCGGCCCTTCAGTTGGGAGAAAGGTTAGCTCTAAACATCAAACTAGAAGATAGTGATTGTTTTTAAAAGGCACAGGAGTCACTTATTGTTGAGTTTGCAAACTGAAAACATTCAGCTGACATTTGGGTATGGGAGACAGTTACAGTGAGGGTCGGTTGGAATGGCAACCTGTCTGTGAGTAAGTCTAAGTAAACTGCTGAAGTGTGGAAATTAAAATGCTCCTCTCTGTCACTGTACAGTCCAGCTATCACTGGTTACCTGTCCACTGTGTAGTTACAACTACTTTAGGGCACATAATCCAATCAGAGCCCATGACATATAAGGAAATGATTTTCTGGGATAGAAATAAGTTGCCCCTCTCTTCTACCAGAAGAAATAATTTCCTTTCCTTGGCATGAGGATGTGAGGCTCAGATCAGTGAGAGGAGAGCCTCGAGGCACCGAGCATGGCAGGGCTAAGGAGATGGCCATTTGGAGCCTGAGGGTGACATTCCCAACATGTAACAGAGAGAATGGAGAATCCAGGTCATTGGTGGGATCATTTGAACTACCAGGTCAAATTTGTCTGAAGCTCAGCCCTGCCTTTCATTTGCAGCATAAAGATCCCTAATAAGTACACAAAAATAAGTGCACAAAAGTACTTTTTTGAGGTTTTAAGTAAATTAAACAAGTCCCAAGAGCTAAGGTCTGAACTGCCAAGGGTCCCACAGAGGAGCTGCAACATTTAGAAAAAAAGGAGTAAAGGGGAATCAGAACTGGTATTCTGTCCTGATGCCCTGTCCTGGAGTTGCTTTTACTTTGGAGAGCTTTGAAAAAGATACAGATCTCATGGGATCATTCCAGGTCTTCACTGCCTAAAACAAAATCAAGATTTTAGTTTACATCAAGGCTAATGAGGATTAAATATCCCTAAGCTACTTAGAGTCTTTGTTCAATCAGAGAAAAGTGGAAAGAGCACACATTTTGGAGTCAGGTGGCCCTAGGTTCCAGTTTTTGCTCCAGCACACTCACTGATTCTGAAACCTTGTGCAAGTTACTTTACCTCTCTGAGACTTACCCTCGCGTAAGTAAGATAGTGACAATGACATTTATCATGAAGGACTTTTGATACGGTTAAATGATGGCAACATTTAAGTAAAGTAATTAGTACACGATCGAGCAAAACTCAATCTTTATTGCTAATATTGACATTGTTTTATTTCTGTTTTACATTTTCATGGACATGATTCCTATAAATTGTATGTCCCATGGCCACTAGAGAAAGAATCTGATAGTATTCGTTCTTTACAAAGCAGAAGATATTCATGATTTTATAATTCACTTTGAAGACAGACAAATACACTTTGGCTGGCTTTTTCAATTCTCATCTTAGCCGACATTGATGTGAAATGGTCTCATCGTTTTTCATGAATAAACAATTAGCTATTTCAAATTACATTCTATAAATGTAATGAACAGAGATAGTAAAAAAAAGAAAAGTGGCTTTTTTACAAATAGGTTCCAATGCAATTTTGTAAGTGTGTGTGTGCTGCTCCCCCTCCCCCATCTTCCCTGCCCTTGTGCCAAACCTTTCTAACCCATCACTTCTCTGTCCCCTTTGAGTGAGCACCTGCCTTCTGAATTACTCACAACATGGTAATTTAGGATGCTAGTTCAAATAGGTCAGAGTTGGAAGTGGTGTCAATACCTTCCTACCCTTCTTGTTCTTAGGTATTTCCCTAGGTTTATCACATCAGTAAATATTTATTTTATACAATATCATATATATTTTCTATATAGATCATGTTACTTATTTAAATCAGCCAAACTAGGTTAAAATAATTAATTAGGTATATATTTAGTCGTGTAAGTACTGAAATTATACAGCAATTCACCCTAACTACGGAAACCTTGGAGTGGCTCTTATCTATATTTCCTGATGCCCTTTATGTTATTAATTCAAAAGTCAATTTCATACAGCATACTAGAACAATTCAGAAATAGCTATAACAATTTATAGGATCAACAATCTAGGCCTGAAAAGTCAAAGTGAGTTCAGAGATTAAGAAGTCATCAACCACACAGTGACATGATGCCAGGTGCTGCAAAAGTGGTAATGACACATACATCAGTGATTTCCTAAGGAAACATTACACCTCAGACAGTTGCCACTGTGAAAGGGATGTTGTTATATTGTTATATGTTATTTCAATGATGTGTGTCATGTATTAATGTAGCTAATCTCCACTCACTCACTGGCAGGCAATGTCTCATTTACTTTGCCTCAGATGGTAATGGCCCATTGAAGCTGTTATCACTTAAGAGGGAGAAAAACTTGCAGTGATGCATTTTACATTTCTGTAGGGATTTCTTTGGATTATTATAATTTTAAATTTTCCTTTGACTTCTAAATTTTAAAAAAAGGATATGTTTAGCAGCACACTGCAATCCCCTATGCCTAGAGAAGAGCATTTTAAAGTAACACAATCCAGAAGCACCTATTCTGTAACCAGAGTTGTTGTTCACTGGAGTTGACTTAGTGTTCATGACCAATGGGGTGAAGTTGGGTTTCCTGAGAGATTTTGTATCTTCCAGTCTTTATGTAGCCAGCATTATGAATGTATGAATAATATAAAAGCAATTGTACCAGTTTTAAAAAATTACTAGAAGATTCAAAAGAGGATTCCAGGAAGTTCTGCATGGACACAGTGAAGAGGTATTACCAAAAAAAAAAAAGCAGACTGAGTTGCACAGCCAGGGTAGGTTTATTGATTAGCATGAAGCTCAAATGTACCCCATCGTCTATTAGAGATATTCAGTATGTGACAATGGACTTCCCTGGACAAAATAGAAGTAAACATACTCGCTAAATATTGAAAAGAACACATTTTTGTAAATACTAACTTTAGCGCTATTTTTAGTTAGTATTTATAATGATCATTAACTCTACATCATATGTAGGTTTAGGCTAGAATAGATTATAGCACATGCTTTGGGCTGGACTCCTAAGAAATCCAAATTGCTTGGAGACCAGTCCCGGTACACTAGGGCCTGCAAGTGGCCTCACCCCATTCATTGACCAATAATTGGAGAGACACTTCACCTTTCGTCCCCTGAGCCAAACAAGAGCAGTACATTCCCATGGGCACATGCACATGGTCACATAATTCCTGGTCAGCTAGCTATAAATACCCCATACATTGAATATCCTAATTAAGAAAATGATCATAATACTATTGAAATCTGGTATAACATCTCAAAAGCAAATTATTCACAATTTTTATTGCCTTGTGATTTGCAAGAAATTACTCATAACACACTGCAACTGGACAATAAGATTTTGTGGGTCCTTGAAGTTGAGAACCATAACAAGAACTGTAACACACATCTGGGGAGTTGGAAAGAGGCTAGAGCATCAATGTGGGACAAAGTTCCCTGCCAGACTGAAGGCCTGTATCACCTCACTCAATTTAGAAGACCAGTCCTGCAACTCAAGCGTTCCAGCACGCCTCCACCATTATTGAGGCATGGCTGCCCCTTACGACACTTTATTTCTGACTTAGGTAGAGCGGCAGGACAGTTGATGGCAGGACCCTCACATGCTACTGAATGAAGCACTTCAGGTAGGAAGAGCAAAGGAAATGCACAGCAGATCAGGGCTTCAAAGAAGAGACATCACTGTGAACTTCTGGCAAAACAAAACAAAACAAAACAAAATGAAACACTACAGCTCATATCCCCTTGCCAGGTAGGCATGGAAACAGATTTAATTGGGTGGCTTAGTTGGAAAAAGGTACTAAAAAGAACAAGGGTTTCAGAGGAACTGCCTTAATCATTGGCACACAACTAAAACCTACAGCTAGGTTTTTTCATGTAGTGTGGGTAAGACTTTTGGTAATCGCACAACTTCTGAGTCACACAGAGAGATGAAGAGGGTGATATTTGAAAACAAAGATCAAGGAATATACATATCTCGAGGTACCAGCACACTTGCTGGGGGTGCCAGCTCTGCAGCCAGGCTGACTGTTTGAATGATGCATTTGCCATTTATTGGCTCTGTGGTCTCTTTGCTTTACTTCTCTCTTCTGTAAAAAGGGAATAATAATTGAAATTACTTTATAAATTCCTCATGCAGATTAAGTGAGTTTATGAAAAACATTTCAAAGAGTTCTTGGCCTGTTATTGTTCTACAGAGCTAAGCTCTTATTATTTTTTAAAGGGACAAGATTACTATAGGCATTTTATGTGTGTACTTAAATTCAGCCAAATTTATCAGGTTGATTTATTATGAATTTAACATCAGAAGTATATCTGTAATTGAGGAAAATTGCATCACAGATTAAGAATCTCAACTCAAACTTAAAATATTTTAGAAAATATTGGGGAATGAAATAGGTTCCCTTTTTAACACCACGGTCTCTAAATTCTTTACCTTAACAGTAAGGAATTCCTCTGAGCCATTAGTAAAGAAAGCAAAAAACACCTAGCTGGTAAAACCACTACTATTTATTTACTCATTTTACTCCTGTGTCTTTGACTTTGAGAGCGTTTTGTTAATGGTTTCATTCTTAAAAGAGTGCCAAATCAATTGTTAGTTATTGCCTTGGTGTAATAAATTGTAGTCATTGGATTGAAGAAATGGGCAGTTGTTTTCTAAACTTAGAAAATAGAGGTAAAGATAATATGCAAAGGATTTTCAGGATTTTTTTCCAGTAGCACTATTCTCCAAGCAGCCTCATTAGTCCCCACAAAATGGACCGTTTAGAGTCAGTAGTACGACACACACAAATATAATGCTGTTTAAGAAATCAGGGAACACTGGTAGAAAACACAAACCAGAGGGAGAGTTGGTGAAGGGGGCTTTCTTCATATAAAAACTACATATATTAACAATTTAATGCAAATATGGTAAAATACAGTTATCCCTTTGGCATTCATGGGGGATTATTTTTAGGACTTCTCACAGATACTAAAACCCTTGGATGCTCAAGTTTCCTATACAAAATGACATAGTATTTGCTATAAGCTATGTACAGCCTCCTATAGACTTTAAATCATCTCTAGATTACTTAAAATACTGAATTCACTACAAATACCATATAAGTAGTTGTTATACTATATTGTTTAGGGAAGAATGACGAGAAAAAATAGTCTATACATGTTCAGTACAATCACAACTATCAGCCATCCTAGAACTAACTGCATAGTGTGCATCCGCAACAGTGTAACATTTTTTTGCAAAATTTTCTATCCACAGTCGGTTGAATCCAGATGCAGAATTCAAAGATACAGAGTGGCAGCTATAAAATTATATAAAGTATTGTTTTAACATATATATCTGCGGGAAAAGACTTGGAGAAAAGTTATTAATCTGCATGGCTGCAGATGTCACAGAGTAGTGTTACTTTCTGCGGTACGTGCCCTTCCTGTACCTAACCCTACGATGGCCACTGCTTCACAGATTTCTATTCCCCTCATCAGCTGTCCAACGTCACCACTAGAACAATATGTTTGTTACTGTAGGAATCATGTATTTTTTGCTCCACAGGATTTAGCACAGTGCCCTGCACGTAGTAGGCAATCAATAAATATTGAAAAAATAAAGGAGAAATCTCAACTAATCTTCAAATATTCGAAAGTGAGTATATACTGCTTTTATAATTTAATTTAGCAAAAAATATTAAGTGCAGCACCTCAAGAAATCATTGTTTATCTAAGGAAAAGACAAAAGGATGGCAGTAATGCGGGCCAAGTATCAAGGTACATACCACCCACACAGCTGGGACACTTTGAACAATAAAATATACATGTTCTTCATCATAGAAGGAAGTTTCTTTTTCCTACTTAAGACAATTGACCATCCATCACATTCTTTTTTGTAATATGTGGCATTATTTAATATGTAAATAACTTACAAACATTAGCTTGGGGTTCGAGTGAGTGTAGGCTGTGACACTGCATATATGTATACGCCATTGTAAGATTTATTTACTACAAAATAAAATTTAGAGTAAAACAAAGTAATCTTGGACTATTTCTAGATTATTAAAGTGCTTTAAGTTCTTACTTATTAAGTGGTCTCTATCTAGAGAGTTGCATGATCACAACACAAAAATGGGGCTCAAAGCATTTTTTCCTATAAAACATGACTGTTGTACATTTGCACTAACAGGATTTCTTTTTGGAGACTCCTTTTCCCATTACAATATTCCTTTTATTATTAAATGAAACACCTCCTAACACCATATTATCCTGGGTGGCCTGTATATAATAGGATACATTTAAAATGGCAAAGGTAAACCTTACTTAAACAAAAATGTAAGTTCAATGTAAAAACTCTCATGTCAAATGAAAGCCACATAGAGTATCTAATGATTTGTTAACTACAGAGGGAATAACCTATTAATATTTGCAAAGGAACATTTTAGGTGTAGCGTAGTACCTCAAGGCTACAAGCTATTCTCAAGCATTTAGGTTATCATTCCTCTTTTTCACTTAAATACTTCCATGATTATGTTTAAGAAGAATTTTAAAAACGTGGCGGGTTAGAAATAACCCAATTTCATTTGGTTCCTGGTACATCATCTTTGTATAGTGAACGTTGATTGCAAAATCATTTTAAAGAAAATTAAAATGAGCAGTGATTTCAACCTTAAGAAACTATCTGTGGAACTTTTATTTTTAAAGCAGAATCAATATCTTACACCATTAATGATACTAAGCAAAGACACAGGAAAAAAATCAGTGTTGTTGCAAAGATTGATTTTTTTCCCCTTATGTACTTTCATATTGATCTAAAAATTTACAACTTAAACTGCTGGGGTCATAATTTAAATATTACTAAATAATTTGAAGGGAAAATGTCATAATGTTATTTCAAGTTATTTTCCTCTTTATTGTTTTATCTTTATACACTCTCAAACCACTCAGCTGTGTTTTCATACACACACACAAAGCCACACACAGAAACTTTATTTCCATCATTATTGCAAAAACTACTTATTATAGAGTGACACTTGATTAACACCTTGAAACAGAGAGGAAGTCAAACAAGGTCACCATCTTTGTGGGTAAATTTTTACTACTCCCTTGGGTCACTGGTGCACATCAGCGCATGTGCATTTAGAAAAATAGCAGATGCCAAATGAAGATACCAGGAAAATAATTGCTTTTCATGACAGCTAAGATTTGGGGCAAGTGAGGATGTTTTAGATCAGAAGAGAAGTACAGGAAGCATGTCAGAGATATTGATATTATGTTTCAGATAATACCTCTGAGCTTCTTCCAGATGTTTTTTCAAACTGAAGGAATTACAAAGACAGAAATGAGCACCCAGGCTCACAGATGGCTTCTTCTGCTCAGTACTTGCGGATTAACACTTTGAACAAATGCTTTACTTTAATATGTCCAATCAATAAGCATTCCAAAAACCTTTTTCCGAATGTTGTAAAATGAGCTATTCCAGAACAGTTAAGAGACCCTTGCTACTCACACCTGTGCACACCACTTAATTTCTTGCATGACATTTTACTATACACATTTGCAAGTAAAGTGGAATTTTATTTTATTTATTTATTTATTTGTTTATTTATTTATTTACTACTCACCAGAGGATATGCTCATTGATTTTAGAGAGTGGGGAAGGAAGGGAGGGAGGGAGAAAGGAGCAGAGAGAGGGAGGTAGAGAGAGAGAAACATCAATGTGAGAGAGAACACTGATCAGCCTCCTTCTGCATGTGCCCCGATCTGCAACCTAGGTATGTACCCCTATCAGAAATAGAGCCCACAACCTTATGGTATGTGGGACAATGCATCTTCCAACCGAGCCACACAGACCAGTGCAGTAAAGTAGAATTTTAAAATATCAAAGTTACAAGCTATGTAAAGCAACTTTGCATTAGAACAATATTAGCTCCCAGACCAACCTAAAAGCCTGCATATGGGAACCAGATGAATTTTCTAGATAGCCGAAGGATTTGCCAAAGGCTATTACTTACATATTTTCTTCATGATTACATACAAACCATAACTAAATAACAAGTGAGTATCACTAAATAACAAGTGAGTGAGTATCATGAAGTATTTTCTTCATGTTTACATACAAACCATAACTAAATATTTGTTTCAAGTGCCTGGACAAGCATCTATGAAAAGAAAATAAACACAGTTTTTTTGTTTTGTTTTGTTTTGTTTTTAAACTGAATGGAGCAGCTAATTGCAGCATAATCAGAAATAGCCTTAGTTTGAGTGAGTGAATGAATGGAGTTGTTCTTTTTGTGAAAACAATATAGACACATCCAAAGAGTCAGAAAGAAAAACAGTGCATACCAGGGAGAACTACAGTTTTAGCGAGATATAACAGTATTTTTTGAGGTGTGATATGGTAAACACCTTCATCAAAGTCACTTGGAAAATATATACAAAATGCAGAGTCAGTGACCTCAACCTCAAATGTTTGTTCCAGAATCTCTAGAGATGTAGGATCAGAAATCTGAACCTTTAACCAGCTCTCAGGTATTTTTTATGCACTTTAGCATTTCAGAACTAAAGTGGCATACAATATATTCAAGAGGAAGATAAATAGGGAAGACTATTTTTGGAGCCAGGAAATACAATGCCAGGCTAAGAGGTCTAGGTTTTATTCAGTAAGGATTGGAAAGCCATGAATAATTTTAGCAGAAAAAGGGCACAATAAAAAAATACTTTTGGACAGTTAGCATTGCAAGACTGCAACATGTTAGGGTGTTAGAGCAGAAGAAACAGTATGCAAAAAACTTGAGAATATAAGGTCCCCAAACAGAGTAGGGGCTGGGGTAACAGACAGGAAGTGATGGTTTGCAATGCACGTTAGAGGAATTTACTGGTGACTTCCTGGGTATAAGAAATCACAAATGGAAAAGGTCAGAGGTGGCCATGAATTTTGGAGTCCACCTGATTAATGTCACAAAATAAAGAGCCAAATCGGAAGGAAAGTTGTTGGTTGGGTGAAGTGATGAAAATATTAGGTTTTGTTGAGTACATTCTTTTTCCTAATGAATGAGTTTTCTATATTATAATGCCCAGCTGGCAATACGTGCTAAAAGCCAATAAACCCCTCAAAATATACTGAGTTCCCACATCTTTGCTAAATGGGACATTTTTGGACAATATAATGCAAATAACTTATTTCACTGTGACTTGGCCTGTTGTCACTCAATAAATTAACTAATGAGTAGTATAAGCTTTATCAGTCTTTTTTTTTTTACCCCCTTCATCCATTTCTTCAACCCCAACCCCTACAATTGGCAAGCACTAATCTGTTTTTTAATAAATTTATTGGGGTGACATTGGTTAATAAGCTTATATAAGGCTTAAATGTACATTTATAGGATACATGATCTGTGTATTACATTGTGTGCCTACTACCCAAAGTCAAATCATCTTCTATCTCCATGTATTTGACTCCTTTTACTCTTTACTACCTTTCTACCACCCTTCCCTCTGGTAACCACCAAATTGTCATCTGTGTCTATGAGTTTTGTGTGTTTTTCTTTTTTGTTCATTTGTTGCTTTCAGTTTTATATCCCACATCTGAGTGAAATTGGATGGTTCTTAACTTTTTATGTCTGACTTATTTCACTCAGCATGATAGTCTCAAGATCCATCCACGTCGCAAATGGCCGAGTTGTGTTCCATTGCACCCCATTTCTTTATCCAGTCACCCATCAAGGAACTCTTCGGCTGTTTTCACGTCTTGGTCACCGTGAATAATGCTGCAATGAACATAGGGCTGCATGCATATAAAGAACCCATACAACTCAACGCCAAACAAACAAGCAATCCAACTAAAAACGGGCAGAGGACATGAACAGACAGGTCTCCCAAGAAGACATACAAATGACCAACAGATATATGAAAGGATGCTTAACTTTACTACTAGGGAAATGCAAATCAAAACTATAATGAGAACCGCCACATGCCTGTTAGAATGACTGTTAACAAGATAAGTAAGAACAAGCTTTGGAGAGATTGTGGAGATAAAGGAACCTCAGTTCACTGCTGGTGGGAATGTAGACTGGTACAACCACCATGGCAAACAGCATGGAGACTCCTCAAAAAATTAAGAATAGAGCTACCATATGGCCCAACAGCCCCTCCTCTGAGTGTCTACTAATCTGCTCTTGGTATCTATAAGCCTGGGGGGCTGTGGTTGTTGCAGTTGTTTTGTTTTTCAGGTTCCACATACCGGAGAGATCACACAGATTTGTTTTGTCTGCCTTGTTTCCCTTAGCATAATGCCCTTGAGGTTCATCCATGTTGTTGCAAATGGCAAGTTCTCTTTTATGGTTGAATAATATTTCATTATATATATACCACACTTTTAGTCACCCATCTATCCATCAATGGACACTCAGGTTGTTGCTCATCTTGAGTTTAAAACAAGTTCACAGAATTAAAAAGCACACAACAGAGTCAGAAGCTAACAGCGATGTTGGAGAAGAAAGAGTGGCTGGCGAGCTCCTCGTGTTGAGACTAAAGAGCACTTTTGACTTTTTACTGTGGCTCACGTTACACCCACAGGTATTTATTTGCAGCTACTCCCCACTAGACTCAAAAGCACGAATCTGCCCCCTGCCTCCCTCCCAGGACTGACCCCAGGGCCGACCCCAGGGCCGCCCCGCCCCCTCCTCGCCCCACCCCGCCCCCTCCTCGCCCCACCCCGCCCCCTCCTCGCCCCACCCCGCCCCCTCCTCGCCCCGCCCCGCCCCCTCCTCGCCCCGCCCCGCCCCTGAGGGGCCCGCGAGACCGTGGGGGGTGGGGCAGGCGGCCGAGGGCCGAGGGAGCGCCGAGCGGAGCGAGCCCCTGGAGCCGGGACTGAGCGGCAGCCTCTCGTTGGGGGGACGGGGCGGGGACCCCAGCCTCGCCTCCTCCGCGTGCCGCACGCCTTCGCCCGCTTCTCAGCCTCTCCTCTCGAGGCTTCCTCGGCTTTCTAGAGGGGGCGTGAAAAAGACAGAAACGGTGAATTCTGTTTGCTTTTGAATATTAAGCTGCGCCTCTGAAGAGAAGCCCTGGAGTGGGGATTTTATCTGCCCGCACTGGTGGAGCTGGTCTTTTCGACTTTGCGGAAAGAAGCGCCGGTGACGGAGTGTGTCTGTGTAAACGCCCAGGCTCGGTTCAGATGAAAGGACCGTGAGGGGACCTGTCCGTTATCCAGCGGACGGCCACTCGGAGGCGCGACACGCCTCTCGGCCCGCCGCCTGCCCCCCTTCCCTGCCTCCCTCCCCGCGGCCGCCCTCTGCTGGCCGGGCTCCGCCCCACCGCCCCTTTGTCCTGCCGGCCGTCGGCGCCCCGCGGCTCCTAGGCTGGCTCTGGGGACATGGACCTGGGGCGGGGCGGGGCCAGGGGCGGGGCCAGGGCAGAGGGCAGGGAAAGGGGAGGGGCCAGGGGCAGAGGAGGGAAAGTGGCGAGAAGGGGCGGGGCCAGGGCAGAGGGCAGGGAAAGGGGAGGGGCCAGGGGCAGAGGCGGGTCCAGGGGCAGAGGAGGGAAAGGGGTGAGAAGGGGCGGGGCCAGGGCAGGGGGCGGGGCTGGCAGTCTGCGACCTCGCAGGACGTGCGTGTTGGGTTTATATAATTCTAAGATGTCTACAAGTCTTGAATCAGTTTCCGCCTCGGCTCAGGAGTGTAGGTTGGGTGCCTCGCTTCTGCGGGCGGGAATGCCTGCGTCCAACACCGCCTTTTGCGTGTGTAAATACATACTTGAACTTAGTAAATTTTGTTCTGAGTGTACATAAGCAAGGCACCATGTTTACAAAACGGTGAGTCCTTGATTTTTCTGATAAAGAATAAAGACTACTCTGTTTTTGAATTATTATATATTAGTATGTTGGAATTCTAGGCAAAGAAACTACTAATTCTTGCTGAAGGTGGAACTGGATATTGGAAGATGTGTTAAGTGTTCACAAGAGAGAGAAATTGGAGATTATTCCATGTTGAGCAATCAGTACATGGAAATGCATGAACACGTGCTTCCAGAGTAAAATAGCACTGAAAATGTGCCAAGTTTATGGCAATCTGGCTTTGCTAAGGGCTTTCAAAGAACATCTGTGTCTTAATTTTTTAAATTCTTAATTTTATGGACATTCGCTTGCATTTTTTAAACGGCAATGCAAATATATATAACAATGTAAACTAATCTTGTTAGATGATTATCCAAGAAGGGCACTGAGAGAATGTGTGTAATCAAAGGAAACATTTAGACAGGAGTATGTTGTTAGCACAGGTCTCTGGAGCAACCGAAATGGGATTGAACATGCAACAAATGTATTAGGGAAATCACCAAGAAAGGAAAAAAAATGAGGAGGCAGCTGAGGGAGACTAGGAGAGCCATCTGCTTGCAAGGCCAGTCTTAGCCCAAGTGAAGGAGAGAGGGAAGGAAGAAAGGGAGAGGAGGAAGGAGGCAGGGAGAAAGGGAAGGCGCAAGGACGGGAAGAGTCTTAGGCTGCAGATCCGTTCTAAGGAAGTTCAGCAACAGTGTTGGGGCATTTTTACCCAAAGTTGACGGTCAGTGGAGTCCTGTATCTCCCAGCAATAGGCTTGCCTTAATATCTCAGCTGCACTCGGTCACTGACTGAAAGAAGCCCAGGGGAAGTGCAGTCTTGGTGCAAACGCCAAAATGAATTTCAGAGTGACCAATTAGGCCTCATTCCGTTACACTCCCTGAATCAGAGACGTGAGAGGTGTGTCTTTATGACTGCCACCAGATAGAACTTGTTTAGTTTTGTACAGTTTTATTTCAAATAATGTAGGTGACGATGAACTAAAATGAAATTAGATTAGCTAGAACATTTAATAACTTTTCAAGTAATTTGGGCATGTCACTATCCAAAATAAAAAAATTGATCATAGATATTTTATGTATATGAGATAAAGATACCACGATAAACTCTGTTCTCCTCTTTACCTTGAGTTGCAATGCAGAAATTCACTTGAGCCTCTGATTCAGACATGTTTTCTCTATATGCAACCCTTCCGTCAACTCACATTGTGCCAAATGTCATCCTGTATTGTTTTTAGTACTTTCATTCTCCCTTGTTCAAACAATGATTGGGGTGGGGGGTGGGGCAGAGGAGGCCAAGGCTTGTTACCAGATGGAAGAGCTATAGGTTGAATACATTAATATTGCATTGACCAGGCATTAATTGTATCATTGCAAGTGTTTTGGTTTATAATTTCAAACCCAAAATACAACAACAAGCAATAATAATAAAAATAATACCTCTAGACATCAGACAGTATGTCACCATATGATTTTTCTAAATAATTGTAAAACAAATAATTTAAACCAGTGTTCACTCTTTGCAAACATACATTTTTCTATTTTTTCCACGTTTCATAATAATTCTGCAGTTGAATATACACAGAATTATCCTTTCACAAAATAATGCAGACTTTATTTTCCTTGATTTCTGAATGTTCATATGAGTGCTCTCTAAGACCACTATAATTAAGAGGTGTGGGGTTTTTTTTATTGAAGTATAATTGACTAATTAGGGGGTATTAAATATTTTTCATAAATTTTTTGAACTTTCTTTGTCACTGGTACCAAAACTTTTAACTCAAACATTTTTTTTCTAGAATTCGGCATACAACTTGAGGGTGTGTATCTGTGTTTCTGTTCAGATTATTCACAGGGTACAAATGAGAAGTTGAGATAACTTAAGAAAAGCAAATATGAAAAAATATATAACAAATTAAATGGTAATTTTTATTGAGCAAATTAATATTTTTTAAATGTTGAAATAATTTTATTCTCCAGCCTTATAAATTATACAGAAAGGCAGAGTAACTGCTGGAATATGGAAAATTTTGACAGCATTAACAGTTTTAGTAAACTGCTGCAATCTCAGGGAAAAATATGCCATATTTCAAGTCAGAGTATAAAAAATCACCTGAAAATGAATTTACTCATATAATTTTTTGTTCATCAATTTTAGGTCATTTCTTAGAAGTTAATATAATTATTCCCCTCAAATTTAAAATTATTTAAACAAAATATCTAACTCAATTTATTGCATCATGACTACATAAGTAAAGAAGACTTTCAAGATGATATAAAATATTTGATGTTGATAATACTTGAATAATATCAATCTCATAAAACCTTTCAATATAAAAATTTAAAAAATATAAAAGGTAAATAAGCCTGCTACATCTATTCTATATACAGAACTACTCTATTCTTGCATAGTTAAAATTTTAATTTTTCTGAAAAATTTTTCCAAACCTTGTGACCAAATACTTCTGTCAATTCTATGATTAGAATACATTTTATTCAACAAGTGACAATTTAATAATAGCTGCAGAAGAAATTGTCTTTGGTCATCATCTAGTTTTTATTAAGTATATAATAATGCTACTACTTAGAAAATTCTCTTCACCATTATTTTGACCATGAAAACCACACAACTGCCTTTATTTGAAAAGCTGAGACTCAAATCAATCTGCTCTAAGCACACAACAAGAAGTAAAATTAGGTTTGCCCAGCCAGGCATGGCTCAGCAGTTGAGCATCCACCTAGGATCCCGGAGATCGAAGTTTGATTCCTGGTTGGGGCACATGCCCGGGTTGTGGGCTCGATCCCCAGACAGGAACGTGCAGGAGACAGCCGATCAATGACGATTCTCATATCATTGATGTTTCTCTCTCTCTCCCTCTCTCTTCCTTTCTCTAAAATCAGTAAAGATATATTTAAAAAATAAAAAATAAAATTAGGTTTAAATTTTCACTGAAGAAAAGTAAAGAAAGTAGAAACAAAATAAAAAGTTATGTTGGAATACTTTTATGCACAGCAAGTTTTAAGAAATTTTAAGAAATAATATATAATGTATAAATATATAGCTAAGTGACTGATTTTTTTCAAAATATATATGTGACATATATCTCAAGTTTTAAAGGCTACTGTACAGCAGAATGGAATGAACCAAGTATCATGGATATTTGGTTTAATCTTTAATTGGCCTGGCCTTAGAAAAATTACTTTCTTTTCAGTTTTCCTCTAAGTGAAAGGTAGACAAGAATTATCTTCAAAATCCCAGTTTAACTTAACTTTTACTTATTCTATGTCTCCATCAAATGAACATTGTTTCCCACATTTTTAGAGTTCCTTTTTAGAAAAGGTCTAAGGAAAATTTATTTGAATATCAGTGGTGGAAATCTTACATATTGCTTGGATAATTGCAATTTTAGGAAATGGCCAAAGTCACTTAGAGCCAAGGTTAGTCAGCAAGTTGGTTTAACAAGTAAAAAAATGTTTCTATTATTTTGATTTTTTAAATGGCTTGTGATTGTAAAGAGTCTTATTTTATCATATACGATCAACTGACCCTGAAATCAATTCAAAAATCATGGATGTTGGTAATAAAATTTTTATCTCCAAAAAGTAACAGCTTTGAAGAGCCAACTGCTATATAATGGTATAAGTTATTCTTTGTTTAAAATGAATCTCATGAATTCAAAATCATAACTGATATCTATTTGTAAGGTCAGCCTATGGAAGTAGGCTATGATTGCAGAAATGAGGAAACCATATCACACTGAATACATAAAAGCCTAAACAGCCCGGCTGGGCATGGCTCAGCGGTTGAGCCTCGACCTAGGATCCAGGGGATCGGGGTTTGATTCCCGGTCAGGGCATATGCCTAGGTTGTGGGCTCGATCAATGACTCTCTCATCATTGATGTTTCTATCTCTCTCTCTCCCTCTCCTTTCCTCTCTCTGAAATCAATAAAGATATTATTTTTTTTTTTAAAAAAAACTAAACATATTTGCATCTGCGCTAACATGTCACCAGAAGGAATAGCATCCACTGTAATTTTAAGTAAAACATGCTAATGGTAGCTCATTAATATAAGCAGTATTCTTCTGTTTCTTTTGTTTTGATGTTGAGTTCAATTGGGTCACATCACTCGCAGGAACATTATAGGAAGGACAGTGTTGGTATAGGGCAGGGAGGTGGGAAGGAGGGACGAGATGGAGGGATGAAGGAGTTGAAAAACCCTTGATAGCATGAGTTAATCTTGACAGCAGAGTTTTTACATATACTGTAGTACCTGTTCTCACAGTAAATGTTCCATCTTTATTAAGGACTATATATTTTACTGAACCAAGAAGAGAATCAGTTATTGTCTGAGTGCATGGTCTGAGTGCATATGTTGGAAACATTTGGAAGTCATTTATTAAGTACTAAACACGATTCTGTTCGTGGTATTTTTCAATCAAAACCATAGTTCACACCATATTATTTGGGCTGCTGAGTAGGTTATTTTGTTCCACTGTTAGTTAAGAAATTCACTTGTCTCTTAGAATGTGGTAACTAGGAAGATCTATACAATGTATTTTTACCTTGATGGATTTTTAGAATTCCACTCCAATCCATGTAGACGAGATTCAAGAATAACTCATTTTGCCCTGGCCAGTGTATTTCAGTGGTTAGAGCAGTGGCCCACACTCAGAAGAGTCAAGGGTTGGATTCCCAGTCAAGGGCATATACCGGGGTTGCAGGTTCGGTCGGTACGCCTGCGGGCGCAACTGATTGTGCCCCTCTCACATCTGTGTTTCTCTTTCTCTCTCTCCTTCCCTCTCTTCCTCCCTCTCTCTCTTTCACTCTCTCTAAAACTCAATGGAAAAAATATTCTTGGGTGAGGATCAACCAAAAAAAAAAAGAATAAATAGTTTTGTGTAACGGGATTCTCTACAATACTTAAAAATATTTTTAAACTGAAGACCCAGTAAAAATAAAAGTAATAAAATTCAAGTCAAACATTTTGTTTTGTGTCAGAGTCAATCTAACATTAGACAATGCTCATGTGGACTTTTCTAACAAGGTTCTTATCAGATCAGTTTTTCAGGGAATGAACATCATCCATAATCAGTACTTGAAAGTTCAATTTATACCCACCTCTAAGATGCATGAAAAGCAATTATTCGCCTCAAAGACAAGTTAGACTGCAGTGACTACAATTTCAATACACTTAGAAACATTCAATTGTTCCCTCATCAAAGCCAGAGACTTTCTAAATGAGGCACCACCCAATCATAATATTTATAATATTTTAATCCAGATACTTATTTTTAATGGTGAACTTTGTTTTTAATCTTGTAATTATTCCTCTCTTTAGAATAGACCAATAAGAGAGCAATGGTTCATCATATAAGAGGCTTAAGTCCCAAATCTAGTTTTACATGTAAAAGAACAAATTCGTCCATGTAATAGTCATAGTATTAACTATTTAGGAAAAAGAACTTTATTTAGTTGCCTAAAATGATGATTTGAAAACAAGTCTGCATTCTAAATATAAATGCAGACTTACTATTTTATAGTATTTTATAGCATTTAATAGTATTTTAAAGATGTAAACTAGCAACTAAATTAAACAGGTTTTTTTCCAAATAACCCCAAAACAATTGAAAATATTCCTAAAGTAATGGTCTTTGAATTATATAATTTTCTAATTTTTCAGGTTCATTTGGTGAAACTCATAACAAATATTTTAATTCTATCATCTTTAAGACACCAGGCACTAAGTAAGATGTGGAGTAACAAATCTTTGTCCAAAAAGGTTATTGTAACATGATAAATTTTATAATAGAATAAAATTAGATGTATTAGTTAAAAATATTAGAAAAAACTTTTCTTGCATAGTGCCTAAAACATAGTAAATTAATAAGTACATATTTGCTGAATAAATTAAGCTAGTTTTGATAATGTTCTTTTTCAACAAGACTTTTTATTTATTTATTTATTTATTTTTAAAGCTGCTTTTTTATTTATTTATTTATTTTTTTAAATATATTTTTATTGATTTCAGAGAGAGGAAAGGAGAGGGAAAGAGAGAGAAAGAAACATCAGTGATGAAAGAGTCATTGATCGGCTGCAGCCCACAACCTGGGCATGTGCCCTGACCGGGAATCGAACCCTGATCTCCTGGATCCTAGGTCGACCCTCAACCGCTGAGCCACGCCCAGCTGGGCAGACTTTTTTTTTTTTTTAAATAGGAGAATAAAGTAGAAGCATCTTTCATATAATTTGAAATGTAAAACTAGGTTATCTCCACTAAGACAACAAAACGTTGCTAGCAATAAATCATTCTTTTATAGTGTGCAAAGGAAAATTGGATAGTATTTTTTCCCCTACTAAACATTTCCAGTAGCTGTTCCAAGAAATGTTCTCCATTGCTAATCTTCTTGAAATGAATTTTTTAAAAAAACATTAAAAGCACACTTTGCAAATCAGTTACCAGAAAATACAATAATGGGCAACTGCAAGCGCACAAAGCTATATATAATGAGGTCATGTCACTGGTCCTCCTATTTAGGCAAGCATTTTTGAGTGCAGAAAATTAATCAAAATTAACATTACATCCTTGGGCCTTGTTTTCTTAAGTAAATATTCTATATCTTTAAATTTTTGTGTGCTCTCCTTTCACAGCTGTGAAAATATAACTCCATGTAAAAATCTCAAATGTAAAGCTTTTGCTAAGCCTCCTGTTATATGTTCTATTTTTTCTACTTGCCATTTTTTTTTATAAATCAGGCCAACAACTCAGCTATGCATTTCATATTTTTTTCAAATATCCAACGCTGTTAAAATAATTCCTTACTTGTTTAGTACTTTACAATTTGAAAGATTATTTTGCATAATACCATCAGTCAACCCTGAAAACTGTCCTTTGAAATAAAGAAGACCTTCACCTCATTTTAAAATTAGTAAACTAAGGCTCAGAGAGGTTAGGCAACATTCCATGTTCACTTAACTATTGGCAACTCAGGGCTAGTTCCCTATATTTTAGTTAGCTATGATAATGTTGAGGAAATGGCATAACAACTGACAGCAAGACATATATTTTCATGAATCCATTTATTCAGGGGCGAGATGAATGCTTATTTTGGGCTTACTATGCCCTAGATTCTGCTCTTTCCACTGCAATACTATCAAAGACAAGACCGACATGTTTCCTTCTTTCTTGAGTTTTCAGCCTGTGTTCACATTTATACTGCCAAAGATGAATCTGACTAAATATATTTTAACAACAAAAAAATATACCCTATTTACCGAGACTATTCTCCAAATATTTAGTTATATTTTCTACCATTTTGTAGGAAGGAGAAAGGAGAAGTTAGTTACCAGTTTTGACTAGACCCATATAAAGCTTGTTACATCTTATCTTACACATTACCACTTTCATTTTAAAAAGTTGCCCTTGCTGAAACTCCTGAAGTGATGAAGGTCACCCAGCTATCTTATAACATACCTTCTTCACTATTATTAATTACTGGTTTATAATCAATGTTCCTGAAATACAGAACTTTTTGGAAATGTTAGTTTGAAGAAAGCAACTCTGTTTTATGGCCAAGAGACTATTAATATATTCCAGTTGTATCTAAGTGGTCACAGATATCATAGTAAAGGCACACAAGGCCTACCAGATCAAATCACATAATCTGATTTTTTTCATCTTATCATGGTTTGTAGGTCTTTCTCCTGATTTTTTCTTAGGGTATTTTTTTGAAAGTTTACCAACGAAGGGCACACTAGGAATAAGCATCCTATTGAAGTTTAAAATAATAAAGTGGTGGGAAATAGGAAGAGTCAAACCTCACAACTAATAAAAAGAATAATACTAAATATAACCTAGGCAATACTTGGTTTATCATCTTGCTACCTAGCACACAGAATCTGGAGGCTTCTGTTATTGGGACTAATCTATATTGGAGGAGCTTTTAGCTAATATACTGGACTGTGAAAACTGAAATAAATATAATATTTTTCTTTCAAATAACATGGTATATTGATCTGCATCAACAAGACTTCAAGTTCTATTTTAGTTTGCACAATTTTCATATTACTGTTTTTAAAATATGCAATTGGAAGCTTAATAGGCAAGTATGTTTCGGGGGATGAGGTGGAGAAGTCAGAGGGATTATGTGATTGGGAAAAGTTCTATGTTAAGGTGAGCCTTGATCTAGATATTGAAAGATGAAGATTTGTCTTACAATAAAATGAGGGAGTAATAAGCATGTTTATTAGCAATGGAGGAGCATGAACAAGGAGAAGTATGTGTGTGTGTGTATGTGTGTATGCACGTGAGAGAGAGAGAGGGAAAGAGAGATGAAACAGGCTCAGGAACCTGTTTTAAGCAGTGAGGCTGAAGGAGTTTTCACTGGGAAATAGTAGTCTGAAAGGTTAGACATTATCTTGGGGGAGGGGTTCTGATTACAAGAGACTGTTACGTTAAGTTGTAAGAAGGCAGGAACTCCTGAAGGGTTTATAGCAGTCTTTGACATGATAGATGAACCTGTCATTGGTACACTGTATGGAATGGAGGAAGCCGTGAGGTCAAGGAAGCTACTGGATGGATGTTCTGGAGAAGTGAGGAGGGTTCCAACCAAACTATGTCACCATTATTTCACGTGTTAGCTAATGGCTGGACAGACAGCTATAAAGCAACAGCGAGACTCCTAATGTCAGTGGAGATCAGTTTCCTTGTAAAATGAAAGGGTTGCCCTGCTACATAATAGCTAAGACCCTCCCTCTCTCTAAAGTTCTACGTAAGGATGAAGAATCATTTTCAAAACTGGAGGGAACAGCTTTCTAATCTACTTCCAGAAAAAGCCTGGTAATGGTCTCTAAGAAATGTGGCTGACTGCTGGGCTGAGACCCAGTGCAGATTTCCAATCAACCTGCCTCTCTTGTTAGATGTTTTCTGGGATCCTTCGAACCTGGGGCTCTTCATCTTCATGTGACCATACAGTCCTGTCACAGTTTGCCTTGAGCCCAGTTATGCCCAGAATCCTAGTCTTACTTTAATTTAGCCATTTAGGCTCATGACTTATCTAAGTGAGCTATTCTGCCTTGTTTTGACTTCTTAGTTTTACAGACATGTTGCTGCTGTTACTCCCTATCTCCTTCAAGTTGCCCTTAATTCAGAAGTCAAAAATGAGAAGCTTGATTCCTTATTGATGAACACTCTCAAAAAAGGAGCTGCCATGTGTCCCCAGACTGTGATATCAACTCTCCTCTCCTGTGGGAGAGCAAATGTGGTCTAAAATGAAATGAGAAAATATTATTTTATCTGAAATCTAATTTCTTATTAACCTTTTCTTCAGTCTCCTAAAATCTTTTTGTCTCACAAGCAAGCACAGGTAAATAATTACACTTTTTAATATGCAAAAACGTAATTTTAGTTTCAACAACAACACTTCCAGAGTCTTTAAAATAACCCCTGGCATTCTAAATTCTATGCAAATTGTCATAAATTCTGAACCTTGAAATCAGGAAAATGGTAAATGTAGTTTAAAATGTTTGTTATCTGCAAAGTGATATATGTTATTATAATTATGGTACAATGCTTCGTGTCTGAAACTGTCTATATGTGCACAGAAACATGTACACATGTGCTTTGGCAGTGCAGACATGTGGAGAGAGGCAGTTCTGGCTTTGTTTCCCCTTTCCTCAAAGCTGCCATGGAGCCGCTCCTGTTGTAAGCTTGGGGTGACTGCGTGTGATTATCATCTATGGCACTCTCTGTGCCTTTCAAGCAACACAGTGTTTTGATTAACTGTACATTCTCACCCCTACGAGCTGTCTGCCAGCATGGTGCGTCTGTGTTTGTCACTCCCCATCCACCAGTGCCTGTGTCACTTTGGTGTACGTTGCAGCTATAGTGAAGCCTGGGGAGCTTTTCTGGGCTGCTGTTAGATGCAAGAAACATGAAGTTTATTATAACTACAAAAGCTGTGCCATTCTCAAATAGCCCAATGAGAGATCCCTGTCACACGGTTTCAGAGGTAATGGATTCTTTCCCAGGGAGTGACAAATATCCATTTTATTCAAAACACATCTTTTCTACCAACCTTGAAAGACTCCTTGGCTGCTAACCAAACAAGAACAAATGCCTAAGGCTCACACTTATATCCTTTAATAATATGGGACCAATAAGCCTTTAAAGTTTTATCATTTGCTCTTTCTTGTATGTAGCCATTGCTACTTACAAATGGAACTACTTACCATAGTCACCAAAATGTCTATATGGATCCTTCTATTAGAATGTCTTTTCTGCCCCATCACTTTCTGGAAAGATCCTATACATATTTGACAGCCAATGTAAAGTGGCACCTCCTCCAAAGAAGCCTTTCCTGATGTCTGTATCTAAAATACCCATATGTATCAGGAGCTGAATAAATGTGTGCTGTGTACATGAATGAATGAACCACAATCTGTAGATGCTCTCCTTCCTTCTAATCTGCAAAAATTTGTATAATTTCTTAAAACAGTTTATATTGTAGTTTGGGGTGTTGTGGGTTTTTTTTTTTTTTTGGTATCTCCTGTGTGTTTATCTCCCCTCCTTCCAGGCACACTAAAGAGTAAACTCAGTAAAGATGTATCCCCTTCATCTTTATATCTATCACAGCAGACACAGCTCCTAGTAGGTTATTGACAAGTTTCTGTTGAATTGACCTGAATTATATGTCCTAATTGCTAATAAAACCTGTATATGGCATGAAGAGGTGGCAGACTGTCAGTGAGGTTTTAAATATTACTTAAGTATCTTAGTCTTGCATTTAGTAAGTTTTAGTTATAGTCAGTACTAATAACTCTGCCTAGACTTCCCCACCTCTTACCTCTTACCTAATCTCCCTGTCATTAGTTCTAATCATCTGGTATTTTGTATACTTTTAACATACCTCTTCTCCCCCTGGTGATAATGGAAAATTAGAGGAAAAACTTTGATAAATACAAAGAAAATGGTGTTGAATACCAAAGACATACCATAAAAAGGTTCGCATGTCTTGCTATAGATATCATATTATAGAACTAATTTTGAATCCTGAGTTTTTAAATTATAATACTATATTGTGACTATTTAAACATCGTTATTTACTTATTTGCTTTTAGTTAACTATAGTTAATATACACTATTATATTATTTACATTAGTTTCAGGCATACAATGTTATCACCGCACGAATTCTAGTAATCATTTGTCACCATGCAAACTTATATATATAGTATTGACTATATATATTATTGACTGTATCATCTTTTTCACCTGTCAACCCATGCTTCTCCCCTCTCCCTTTGGTCTCTTTCTATGAGTCTGTTTTTGTTTTGTTTTGTTTATTTGTTTTGTTTTTTAAAATCCCACATATAAGTGAAACTATATGGTATTTATCTTTACCTGACTTATTTCATTTAGCAAAATACCCTCTAGGGCATTCATGCTGTTGTAAATTGCAAGCTTTCATTCTTATTTTTCTTTTTTAAAATTTTTAGAAATTTATCTTTATTGCTGAAAGTAACATAGGTGTCCCATTTTCCCCCTCAATTGACCCCCTCCACCTCGCTCCCACTCCCTCCTCAGGCCTTCACCCCATCATTGTCTGTGCCCATGGGTTATGCATATATGAGTATAACTTCTTTGCTTAATCTCTTCCCACCCTCCACCCCCCTTCTCTCTTCCCTCTGAAATATGATCATCTGTTGCATGCGTCAATGTCTCTGGATCTATTTAGTTCATCAGATTCTTTTATTCATTAGCTCCTTCTTAAAGAAGACCCTTCAACATTTCCTGTAGTGCTGGTTTGGTGGTGATGAACTCCTTTAGCTTCTCCTTGTCTGAGAAGCTCTTTATCTGACCTTCAATTCTAAATGATAGCTTTGCTGTGTAGGGCAATCTTGGTTGTAGGTCTTGTTTTTCATCACTTTGAATATTTCTTTCCACTCCCTTTTGGCCTGCAAAGTTCCTGTTGAGAAATCAGCTGACAGTCATATGGGTGCTCCTTGTAGGTAACTAACTGCTTTTCTCTTTCTGCTTTTAAGATTCTCTCTTTGTCTTTAACTTTGGCATTTTAATTATGATGTGTCTTGATGTGGGCTTCTTTGGGTTCCTCTTGTTTGGGACCCTCTGTGCTTCCTGGACTTGTAAGTCTATTTCTTTCTCCAGGTGGGAGAAGTTTTCTGTCATTATTTTTTCAAATAGGTTTTCAATTTCTTGTTCTCTTTCCTCTTCTCTGGCACCCCAATAATATGAATGTCGGGCCTCTTGAAGTTGTCCCAGAGGCTCCTTATGCTATCTTCATATTTCGGGATTCTTTTTTCTTTTTGCTCTTCTGGTTGGGTGTTCTTGTTTCTTCTTGTTCCAAATTGCTGATTTGATTCTCAGTGTCCTCTACTCTACTGTTGATTCCCTGTAACTTTTTCTTCATTTCAGTTTGTGTAGCCTTCATTTCAAATTGGTACTTTATTATGTCATCGATTTTCTCAATTATTTTCGTCATACTCTTACTAATATACTTGAACATCCTTATAACCATTATTCTGAACTTTGTACCTGTTAGCTTGCTTGGATCTATTTCATTTAGTTCCTCTTCTAGAGATTTCTTCTGTTCTTTCCTTTGTGACATGTTTCTTTGCCTCTGCATTTTGGCTGCTTCCAGGTGTTTGTTTCTATGAATTAGGTAGAGCTGCTATGTCTCCTGGAATTTGTAGAGTGGCTTTGTGTAGTAGGTGTCCTGTAGGGTACAGTGGCTCAGCCTCCCCAGTCACCAGAGCTGGGCCTTCTAGGTGCTCCCCTGTGTGCGCTGTGTGCACTGTCCTGTTGTAATTGAGCCTTGGTTGCTGTTGGTGTCACTGGGAGGAACTGACCCCCAGGCCAATTGGCTGTGAGGACCAACTGCAACTACAGCCAGAAAGCTGCTGTGCTGGAGATACCCCTATGGAACAGGATTTACTTCAGTGGAGCTTTGGTGTTCACCAAGTGCCCCCCTTGAGTGTCACTCAAGGATGTGGTAGGGTTGTAATCCAGTGTGGTCAAGTCTGACCACCAGGTGCACTGTCTCTGGGGCCTCCCGGGAGGTACAAAGTCAGCCTCTGCCAGTGCCTTGCCCAGGACCACCCAGCATGAGCTACACAGCAAACCTTAGTTGCCTGCTACTTGTGCTGTGCTTGGAGGTGTCCAGGAGAGGCCAAGCTATGAGCTAATGCAGGCTGTTGCTAGTGCCAGGCCTGGGGCCCCCTATCAAGCCGTATGGGGCATGCTGTTGCTTGTTTGAGAGATTTCAGGAAAGTCCTAAGCATGAGGCTTGAGAGGTCACTTGCACAGAAAAGCTACAGGAAATGGCCTGGATGAGCCTGCAGGTAGGGAGGGGCGGGGCCTCCGGGAATCACAGGGTGGGGCCAAAGGTGTGAGTCAGGTGCTGACAATTCAAATACGGAGCCTGCCTGTCGGCTGTGTGCGAAGAGGACTTGCCAAAGGAGCAATGGCCTCTGCTAGCTCTTCTGCCAGGGAGGAAGCTCCCCCTCCGCCTCTCGCCCGGATTTCAGGCAGGTTAGTTCCTCCCCAAGTGTCCCAGGTCCTTTCCAGCTGCTGCCCGGCGCTGGGCTCAGAGGGAGCGCAACTGAGTGAGTCCATGCACAGGCCCTTTAAGAGGAGCTGCTGGAGCTCTGGTAGCCTCAGGGACCCTCAGCCACAGTCCCCGCTGATTTCACAGCCCGAAATTGTGAGGATGTCTCTTCCCGGCCCTGGAGCCCTGGGCTGTGGACCTGCTGTGGGGCTGGGACCCCTCCCTCCTCTGGGAAACTCCCACCACCAAGATTCCCCCCTGGGTCTCAACCACATCACCGAGTGTGGCCCCAAGGTCTCATCTCTGGGATTCAGCCCTGACTGCCCTCGTCTCCGCCCCTCCTACCGCTCTCGATGCTCCTTCAGCTCCTGGTTGTGGGGCTTCTGTTCAGTCAGATCTCAGGAGGCTCTGAGAGATGGTTGTTCTGTATTTTAGTTGTAATTTTGATGTAGTTGCAGGAGGCAGCAGGCGCAGCTGTTACCTACACTGTCATCTTGTTTCTCTCATTCTTCTTTGCTGCTGCATAATATTCCATCAAGTATGTGTATCTCAAATCTTTATTCATCTATCCATGGAAACCTAGGTTGCTTCCATATCTTGGTTATTGTAAATAATGCTGCAATGAACATAGGGGTGCATCTATCTTTTCAAATTAGTGCTTTTGTTTTCTATGAATCATTACCCAGAAGTGGAATTGCTAAGTTGTAGGATTGCTAAATTGTAAGTTGTAAGATTTATTTTTAGTTTTTTTGAGGAATCTCCATAATATTTTTCATAGTGGCTGCACCAATCTGTAGCACCACCAACAGTGCACAAGCGTTCTTTTTTCTCAACATCTTCACTAATACATGTTATTTGACTTTTTGATGATAGCCATTCTAAGTGGTGTGAGGTAGTATATCACTGTGGTTTTGATTTTCCATTTCCCTGATGATTAGTGATGATCAGGGTCTTTTCATAGTGTTGACCATCTGTATGTCTTCTTTGGAGGAATGTTTTTTTACATTCTCTGCACATTTTATTGATCAGATTGTTTATTTGTTTTTTGTATTGAGTGGTATGTGTTCCTTAAAAAGTTTGGATATCAACCCTGTATTCAATATATTGTTTGTGAATACATTCTCCCATTCAGTAGTTTGTCTTTTTGTTTTGTTGATGGTTTCCTTCACTGGGCAGAAGCTTTTAAGATTGATGAAGTCCCATTGTTTATTTTTGCTTTTGTTTCCCTTGCTCAAGGAGACATGTGCAAAAAGGTAGCACTCAGAATGATGATAAATAACTTGCTACCTATGTTTTCTTCTAGGAGTTTTATGGTTTCCGGCTTTAAATATTTAATCAGTTTTAAGTTGATTTTGTATATGGTTCAAGTGAGTGCTCCAGTTTCATTTTTTGCATGTATCTGTTCAGTTTACCAACACCACTTGTTGAAGAGACTGTTGTTTCTTTCTTTCATATCCCTGTCTACTTTGCAGTGCTTTAGTTAACCATATAAGCAAGGATTTATTTCTGGGCTCTCTATTTTGTTCCACCGATCTATGTATCTGTTTTCATGCCAATATTATACTGCTTTGATTATTATGGCTTTGTAGTATAGTACAAAATCAGGGAGCATGATACTTCCAACTTTGTTGTTCTTTTCTGAAGATCTTTGGCTATTTTTAGCCTATTGTGGATCCATATAATTTCTAGGATTATAGTTCTGAGAAGGGTATCATTGGTATTTTAATAAGGATTGAATTGAATCTGTAGATTGCTTTGGGTAATATGTTCATTTCTTAATGATACTAATCCTTCTAATCCATGAGCACAGTATATCCTTCCATTTATATGTGTCCTCTTCAATTTCTTTCTTCACTGTCTTATAGTTTTCAGAGTACAGGTCTTTCATCTCCTTGGTTAAATTTCCTTGTTATTTTATTCTTTTTGATGCAATTGTAAATGGATTTTTTTAATTTCCTTTTTTGATTGTTCATTATTAATGTATAGGAATATGATGGACTTTTGTATGTAATTTTGTATCCTGCTATTTTGCTAAATTTTAAAAAATTAATTCTATTTATTTTTGGTGAAACCTTTAGGGTTTTCTATACATAATATGGTTTCACTTGAAAATAGTGACAGTCTTACTTCTTCCTTTCCAATTTGGATGCCTTTTCTTTTTCTTATATGATTGCTGTTGCTTGGGCTTCCAATGCTATATTGAATAATAGTGGTGAGAGTGGGCATCCTTGTCTTGTTACTGATCTTAGAAGGAAAGCTTTCAGGCTTTTGCCATTGTGATGATGTTAGCTGTATGTTTGTCACATGTAACCTTTATCAAGTTGTAATTTTCTTCTACACCCACATTATTGAGAATTTTTATTAAAATGGATGTTGAATTTTTTGTGAAATGCCTCTTCTGCATATATTGAGATAATCATATGATTCCCCCCCCCTTGGTTATTGATGTGGTGAATCACATTAATTATTTTGTGGATGTTGCACCACCCTTGCATCCCTGGTATAAATTCCACTTGATCATGCTTGATCATGGTGTATAATTTCATTTTTATAAACAACAGAAATTTATTTCTTACAATTCTGGAAACTGGAAAATCCAAAATTAAGGCATTCAGATTCAGTGGCTAATGAAGGCTTACTTCCTGATTAATTTTTTTAAATGTACAGTTGAACTTGATTTGCTAGTATCTTGTTGAAAATTTTGACATCTACATTCATTAATATTTGCTTTATATCTTTGAGTACTCCTATGTTGGTGGGGTAGATATTTATAATTGTTACATCTTCTTCTTGGATTGACACTTTTAAAATTATGTGATGTCCCTTTTTAGTTCTTTACACTATTTCTTTTAAAGTTTATTTTGCCTAATATGAGTGTTTAGCCTCACCTTTTTATATTTGTATGGAATATCTTTCTCCATCCCTTCACTTTCAGTCTGTGTGTCTTTCAATCTAAAGTGAGTCTGAGACATTATAGGAATGGAGACATGAGGGATCCTTTGGTCTATCCCCTTGAGATTTCAACAATTTGAACAGCTATAAGTCAACAAAGGATTCCCTGCTCAACCCACATGCATGCTGATACACCTGCTCATTGAAGCATCTAAAGGGGGGCAAGTGGGAACAAACAGGAGAGGCAAGAAGGAAAGAGGGCTCAGACTAGCCGCAGATGCAGCCCCATAGCAGGGAGGCTCAGATGGCAGGGCTCAGACCAGAGAGGAGAGGAATCCACTTGTGACTGGAGTTAGCTTCAGCCCAGAAGAGCAAAGAGATTCCATGGGCATTCCTGCAGCAGTGAACAGTATGAGCTGTGTGTGGCTAAACTCAGAGATCTAGGCAAGAACACAACACTGGGGTGTTATATTGGTTGTTGGGCAGTCAGCATTTAGACAAAGAAACAAAGCTTTGGAGTCCTGCCACCCCATAGATTCCCAAAACTCACCTCCCTTCATCCTTGCTGTCAAGTTGTAGAGCACATTATCTGCAAACTCAAGAAAAGATACTATAGAATCACTATTTCCCCTGAGCAAAAGGTGTACTCTGTGACTGGTCCCCGGTTGGGGTGCAGAGGTGAACCTGCGGAGGTCTGAAGTCACCATTACCAAGAAGGAAAAACAAATCAGAAAAGTTCCACCAGCCAACCCCACCCCCACACATCACAGCTATACTGACAGCAACCAGAAACACTGTGTTAAGACAGCACTGGGATTTCATAGAGCTAAAAAACTTGTGATTCAGCACGACATACTGGAAAATAATAATGATATCTCTTCATAGAAGTCCTCTAGGAAAGTACCACTCACAGATGCCTAGACAGAGAAGGAACCCATCAAATACCATGAATAACCAAGGCAGTGAGGCAGCTCAGAAAGAAAATGAAAAATCTCCAGAAACAAAATTTAAACACATGGAAATATGTGATATAAGTAAGAGAATTCAAGATTGTAGTTCTGAAAATACTCAATGAGATGGAAGAAAATAAAGACAGGCAATTTAATGCACTCAGAAAGCAAATTAATGAACAAAATGACCGCTTTTCCAGAGATTAAAACTTTACAAAAAATGAAACGGAAATAAATAAAAGAGATCAAGAATGAACTAGCAAGCACAGGAAATGGAGCTGACCAGATGGATGTAAGAATTACTGATATCAAAGATAGAAATCTAGAAATAATGTAGAGAGGTATCAAATCTTCATTGAGTGTTTGGTAGAAGTCACTAATGAAGCAATATGATCCTATAATTTTATTTTGAGTGAGGTTTTTTATGGTTGTTTCAATTTCCTCACTGTTTATAGGTCTATTTAGATTTTCCTGTGAGTCTAGCCTGGGGTTTATCAAGTTTATTAACCTTTTCAAACTACCACCTATTTGTTGTATAAATTTTTTGTGATCTTTTGATTCTCTATTTTACTGAATTCTGCTCTAATATTTAATATTTCCTTTCTTCTGCTGAATTTGGGGTGCTTTTGTCTTTTTTTTCTAGTTCTTTAAGATGTGGTGTTAGGTTGTTTACTTGGGATTTCTCTTATTTCTTGAGATAGGCCTGTAATGATATAAACGTCCTTTTTATTACTGCTTTTAATGAATCCCAGAAGTTTTGATATGTTGTATGTCATTCTCATTTGTCTCTATATATTTATTGACCTCAACTTTTTGCAGATGACATGATTCTGTATATAGAAAATTCTAAAGACTCAAACAAAAAAACTATCAGAAATAATAAACATCCCTAGCCAGTTTTGCACAGTGGTTAGAGCATCGGCCTATGGACCAAAGGGTCCTGGGTTTGATTCCAGATAAGGGCACATACCTTGGTTGCAGGCTCTGCCCTGGTCAGGGTGCGAGCAGAAGGCAAGCACTCAATGTGTCTCTCTCACATCAATGTTTCTTTCTCTCTCCCTTCCACTCTCTCTGAAAAAGCAATGGAAAAAATATCCTCAGGAATACTACTCAGCCATTAGAAAGGGTGATATATTGCCATTTGCAATAACATGAATAGACCATAAGAATATTATGCTAAGCAAAATAAGTCAGTCAGAAAAAACTGAGAACCATATGATTTCACACATATGTGGGATATAAAACTGAAACTCAAAGTCACAGACAAACAATAGTATGGTTGTTACCAGAGGGAAAGAGGTATGGGGGTTCGAGGGTAAAGTAGACCTAATGTATGGTGAGGGAAGATGGTTTGACTTTAGGTGGTAGGCATACAATGCAGTATACAGATCACGTATCATAGAAATATACATTTGAAATTTATATGTTCCTATTAACCAAAGTCACCACAATAAATTTAATTTTAAAAATAAATAAAATAAAGTGAGTCTCTTGAAGGAAATATATAGATATTATTGCTTTTTAATTAATACATTCTGCCAACCTATGTCTTTTTATTGGATCATTTAGCCTATTTACAATTTAAAAAATCATTTATAGGTATCATTTATTGACATTTTGTTGTTTTGGGGTTTTTTTGTTCCTTTCTTCTTCTCTTGATCTCTTTTTTTTGATTTGTTGGTTTTCTTTAGAGTTTTGATTGGATTGCTTTCTCTTCATTTTTTTTGTGTATTTTTTGTATGTTACTGAAAATAGTATTCCGAGTTATAAATTCTTTGATTTCAGCATTTTAAATATTTCTCCCCATTTCCGTGTTTGTTCCTATGAGTCAGATGGATTAGCTATCTCTCTAAGTCATGAAAAACGATCTATGTGTATACTGTCTGTTGGTTAATTTCGGCAGGCAAATTTTAGTCAGGGCAAATGCATGCAGTGCCTAGTGTGTCCTCTGGCCTGAAGGATGGTGTTTGGGTGTGGTAGCCTGGTGTGTGTGTGATTTCTTTCCCTTCTAATTTAGGTGGGGCTGTCCAGTGTAAGTATGGGTACTTGGTGTGCACTTGGCATGCCCTGTTGCTTTTATTGACTGTTGTCAGAGCAGAGTCTGGGTGGGTCTGCTCTTCATGCTTACATCTCAGTGCCCTAGTAGCTCCACCTTTTGTGCAGGTGGGACAGCCTTGTGTTTGTGCACAACTACCCTTTGCTAGTTTTACACCGTCTCTGGGTGGTGCAGTCCAATGCACTCTCAGCAGCACTCTACTCACTTTGCCCGGGGCACCTCTGTGTATATGCCCTGTTGCTTCAATGGTCTGTTGTAAGAGCAGGGTCTGGGCATTTCCCTACTGGCTCTTCCTTTTTTCTTGGTGGGACAACCGTGTTTGCTTACACAGCCACACTTTGCTAGCTGCACCCTCTTCAGGAGGGGTAGCCTTGCATGTGCACACAGTAGTGCCTCATTGTCTTTCCATTTTTTCTAGATAGGGTAGTCCTGAGTGATTATACCACAGCAGTTTGCTAGCTCCACACTCTCTTGAGAGGCAGCCCCACATGCACACCTATAGTGTCCCACTATCTCCTCACTTTCTCTGGACAGGGTGGCCCTGCCGGCAGACACTGCGGCATTTTGCTAGCTGTGCACACTTTTCAGGTGAGGGAGTCACACATGAACATGCAGCCCAGTAGGTGCACAAACCAGCACCTTGCAGTATTCGCTGGATAATCTCTGAGTGGAGGAGTCCCTTGTATGCCTGCTATGATGCCCTCCTTTCCCTGCTGGATCCAGCTCCAGGGGGAGTGGCTGGGGAAGTGCTACAATGCCCTGCATGTTGGCCAGAGACCTGGATGGAGCTCTCACCTTCCATCAATATGCACAGAAAATGTAAACAATGGTGCTCACTGATTCCTCCCTTCCTGGGTTTTTCCCTCAGCTAGCTGAGAACTCTCACAGTTCATCAACCTTCTCTGTGTGGCCTCTCTCTTGCTTGTTGTGCTGAAGCTGTTCAATTGGCTCACAGTTGTTTCTCAGGAGGAATTTCTCCAAATACAGGTGTATATTCAACATGTTCTTGGGACAGAATAAGCTCAGAATCCACCTACTCCACCATCTTGGATCCACCTCTTAACATCATTGTTTTACAAAAACATAAATTTTGATAGTTATGTAGTATCTTTTCCCCAAAATGAAAAACTTTCTAAAGCTTCATTCTCCTCTTTTAATAACTTTTTAAATGGTAATGATATTAACCAATTGCACTACTGCCATAAGTTTTTTTAGGTTTTTCCTTTGTACATATCTATTTTGATAGTTTTGACATAGCACTTTTTTTTTCTCTAGCAAAAAGTTTTTCTCTTCACTTCTCTTATTTTGTGCATAGAAATATCTTCACCATCTCTCGATAATTAACATTTTAACATTCATTAATGCTTTTTCATGGTTATTTTTATGCACTATGTTTAACTATGTAAGATTTCTACTGGTGCATGAAAATATCGGCTTTAGTTTTTGTTGTTATTGTCTATATTATTCTATTCACTTTCTCTAAAACTGTGCTAAGTAATACACATTTTTTGAACTTTCTATTTCTCATGTACTTTTATAGTCTTGGCATGTGTCAACTCAATTTTTACCAAAATCTTATTAAATTAATCCCATTACCACCACCATCCATTTTTCACATTAAAAGCTTAAAGAATAGAAAATTTAAATAATTTATCCATCATTACCGAACCACCAGATTTGGGATTAATTCACAAGTAGTTTGCTTCCTGAGATCATGGTCATAAGGACTATACTAAACTGCAGTTACTAAATAATGTTTTTTCTCTACTGGTTTTTTATATTCCATATCATATAAGAAGTTTTATACACTATAACCTGTTTTGCATTGACCTGTTGATTAGATACTTTTATTAGTCCCACACTTTTTAACTAATTGAAGACTTAATTTCATATTTGACAGAATTAAGTGCTTCTCTCATAGTTTTTTCTTAACTAGGCTTTTCTTTAATCCATTCAGATGACATTTATAATTTTGTCAAGTTAAAAAAAATAAATCCTCTTTAGATTTAGGTCAATTTATAAATTTTTTGGAGAGGACTTACAGATTTACAATATGAAGATTTTTCATGAAAAAAAAATTTTACTTTACTTACTCAAATTATGTTTTTTATTTCTAAGTAATTTTATTTAAATAACCCCTACAGGTATTTGAAATGATTATTGCTAGAAATTTTATTGTTCTTGAGAATAAAATAGTTTCTTTTCCTTTATTTAGTAAATTTATATTACCAATTTACACAAATGCATTTAATATATTTGTTTACATACCTTTCTTTTGTCCAATAACTATTTTGAACTCTCTTGTTGGTAAGATTTTTTTTATTTTTTGCTTTGTTTTTAAGGGATTTGTTTAGGCATCCTAGGTATACAATCAAGTTGCCTTTACAAATAATAATTTGTTCTTCTCCCTTCTGTTTGTTTCAAAAATTATTGCTTGGGCCAGAGTCTTTAAAATATTTTTAAATAACAATGTCAAAATTGAGTATTATATCTTGTTTCTGACTTTAATGTTGTTTCATTTTGGAAAGTTAGATATTGCATTCTTTATCATTTCTGCTTTTCTAGGAATTTTTATCATGAAAATATGGGAAATGCTATATTTTTGTACAATATATTGAAATTATAATAGTTTGTTGTATTAGACTTATTATTGTGGTAAAACTTTTTTTAATTTACCAACATTAAACTATTCCAACAATTCTTAATATTTGGCCATTGTAGATGTTTTAACTTTTTTTTTTTTTTTTTTTACATAATTTTTGACAAAGAAAAGTGGCAAAAACAGTACAGGGAGTTCCTGTGTACCTTTATGCAGATCCTCTAATATAACATCATACAGCCTGGGGTGGGGAGTGAGTGCAGGGTGGAAGGGGTTAATGGGGGAAAAGGAGGGACATCTGTAATATTTTCAACAATAAATATAAATTTTTAAAAAGCACATAGCACTAAGTACTAGTTGAATAAAGGCTTTTTGATTTTGTCTCCTAAAAAAAATAACATCATACAGACTCTAATATAATTATTGAAACTAGAAAATTATCATTAATAAAATACTATTAAACAAAATAATGGCTTTATTTGAATTTTCCACTAATAAACTACAATCATGAAAGATATTTTTATCATCTACGTGAATATCAAATCTCTAGGGATAATGAAGATACTTCTGTTTAAAAAATAATATATACAATAGAAGTCTAAAGGGAAGAATAAACCATTTTATTAGAAAAAAATTAGCTTGCCTATGTCACAAATATTGTGGCCATGAACAAAGGAAAACGAGAGAAAACTTTTATGGCAAATATGAAAATAGTTTAATGTTATTGCTTTTAAAGAGCTAGTAAAAGAGGAAAATAGCCCCGGATTCCACTTCATGTTTATTCCTCATGGCTCCTCAGTCTTCTGTAGTCTATGACAGTTCCTCAGTCTTTCTTTTCTTTTAGGACCTTGCTGTATTTGAAGAATACTCATAAGTTACTTTGTAGAATGTCCCTCAATTTAGGTTCATCTTATGGTTTTTCATTATTGGTTTGAGATTTGGCAAGAACATCATGAAGCAATATTGTGCTCTTCTTAGTGTGTCATGTCAGGAGGAGCATTGTGTCAATGTGGCTTTTTACTGGTGATACTAACTTTGATCCCTTGGTTAAGGCTATGTCTTCCAGGTTTTCTACTGTAAAGTTCTTTTTCTCTTTGTAGTTAATAATTATCTTGTGGAGAAACACTGAAATTATGAAAATATCTATGTAAATATTTTTCTCTTAATTTTAGCATTTATCAGTAATTCTCCCTGCAACTATTACTACTCTAGTAATTTGCCTAATAAAGATTTCATATTCCCATCATTTTGCATATATTTATTAATTAGAATTTTACTGAAAAGAATAGCTATCCAGTTTTGTTCTTTTTTTTTTAATTTATTTTCATGAGTATGGATTAACATATTTATTTTATTTAATGCTTTATAACCCATTACAATCACCCTGTATTTTGTTTTTTAAATTGTCAATATTTTGCCATTGGCTCCTTCAAATTAGCTCCTCTCTCTTTTCTACATTCCTCCCATCTGTTTTATGTGAGGTCTTTTATACTTTATGCCACTGAAAGATATTCCAAGTTCATCTTGTATTTTTCCTTACCCAGGACTAGTAATAACCATTCTTTCAAAGAATCCTGTGGTTCCTGTTATTAGACATCAAGACCTGAGATGAACTCATTGACATTGAGCATTTCTGCCTCTAGGCTCTCCTAGTATATTGAGATAGTAAACAGACATATGTATGCTCAAACATGTAAATACACATCTATATTTATTTCTATAGCTATCCATCTATAAATATATTAAAAACCCCCAGTTCCTATTGATACTTCTGATTTTAATCCAACATCATAGAAATATTCTAGCCTTCTCCTTTTTCTCTTTTGTCACTCTTTACTCTGACAGTGAGAAACCTTCCTCTATTTATACACAATATATTTATTGGTCAATCCTGGTATAGACATAATGTAGTTTCAGGACTGTTGAACTATAATTGTGGTGGTTCTTGAAATTTAATTTGTATATTTATATGAGTATATACTAGTCAGATGCAGTACAGTGTTAATTTTAGCGCTATGCTTTTCAAGCTTTTGTTGGCTTAAGAATGTATAGCATCAGCATTTCAAATATATTAGTTGAAAAAAAATTTAATGCCAAAAATGCATGTATGTTATTTTAAATTATTTCTCATTCTTTATTTTTTTATTTGTGTTTTGAATAACAGAGGGATTGCTTTCCATTCTTATTTCATTGAGGTTTTATGAGAACTAAATGAGTTAATACAACCCAGATGCTTAGAACAGTGGCAAAGCATAAACATTCAAATAAATAGTAATTATTATTATTGGATATTTTTCTATTTTCTAATTTATTTTTGTCCCTATCATTATAAATTTATTCCTTCTTTCTTTAAATTTATTTTGTCATAATTTTTCTCACAATTGTGTTGAATGCTTAATTCATTTGGTTTCCAGTAGTTTATATAATTCAAACGTTTGGTATTTTGTAGACATACATTGATTTAACTGAAGGAACCTGTAAGTAGAGATTTGATACATATTTATTTTGAGAGTCAGTGTGTAAAATAATTATCTCTAGAAAAGTTAGCTTTAATATAACATAAAAGTTCAGTATCACATAGTTTATCTTGGACATAGTTGTTCCAGTAATGTGTATTTATAACATATCTAATGGCACATAAAGCCAGACTGGAGAGAATTTGAGAGAAACTCAAAGCTAATGGTCTCCTCTGTATGAACCAGCACAACTTTTCAGCTCACAGAGAGTCAATGACCTTTGTCTGTCATGGTTATGTTGTTGCTTGAAAAATGGCACACACGTGGATTGGCAAAAGGCAAAAAGATAACTATTCAATGACTAATTTAGTTCTTCTTTCTCTTCCTATGCTAATTTTAGTGCCAACTTCCCATCCAAAAAATATAAGACAGGCATCTTAGGAAATGTTATGTATAAATAGCCACTGCACTCTTGATTTATTACTTGCAGTTATATCTCTCAGAGGAACATAAAGAGTAGTATATGTGCCACCATAGTAGCAAATCTGTGAAAATGCCATATACTTCCATTTGTTTTTTTGGGTTTTTTACATTTTTATTGAATTTATTGGGGTGACATTGGTTAATAAAATTATGTAGGTTTCAGTTGTACAATTCTATAATACATTATCTGTATATTGTATTGTGTGTTCACTACCCAAAGTCAAGTCTCCTTTCATCACCATTTATCCCCCCGAACCCTCTTCTATCTCCCCCCATCACGCTTTTCCTTTGGTTATCACCATTCTGTTGTCTTTGTCTATGAGTTTTGTTTTAAATTTTTCTTAATCCCTTTACCATTTTCATCCAGCCCCACAATCCCCCTCCACCCTAACAGCTGAAAGTCTGTTCTCTCTATCTATGACTCTTTTTCTATTTTGTTTGTTAGTTTACTTTGTTCATTATATTCCACATATAAGTGAAATCATAGGGTACTTGAATTTTCCTGACTGGCTTACTGCACTTAGCAAAATGCTCTCCAGGTCCATCTATGCTGTCTCAAACGGTAAGATTTATTTCTTTTTTATGACTGAGTAGTAATACATTATGTAAATGTACCACAACTTTATTATCAACTCAGCTGCTGATTGACACGTGAGCTGCTTCAGAATCTTGGCTAACATACGTAACATTGCAATGAACATAGGGGTATACATATTCTTTTGAATTAGTGTTTTGGGTTTCTTCTGATATATTCTCAGAAGTGGAATTACTGAGTCATAATGCGGTTCAACTTTTAATTTTATTTTATTTTTCAGGGAAGTCCATCATATTTTCCATAGTGGCTGCACCAACCTGCATCCTCACCCACAGTGCACAAGGGTTCTCTTTTCTCCACATCTTCACCAACTTTTTCTTTGTTGATTTATTGATGGCAGCCATCCTGACAGGTGTGAGGTGATATCACATTGAGGTTTCAATTTGCATCTTTCTGATTAGTGACTTTGAACAGTTTTTCATAAGTCTTTTGGCCATCTGCATGTTCTCTTTGGAGAAGTGTCTATTCATGTCCTTTGCCCATTTTTTTATTGGATTCTTTGTCTTCCTTTTGTTGAGTTGTATGAGTCCCTTATATATTTTGGAAATTAACCCCTCATCAGATGTGTCATTGGCAAATATGTTCTCCCATACAGTGGGCTTCCTTTTCATTTTCTTGATGGTTTCTTTTGCTGTGCAGAAGCTTTTTATTTTGGTGTAGTCCCAGTTGAATTTCTCCTTAGTTTCTCTTGCACTAGGAGAAGTATTGGCAAACATATTGCTATGAGAGATGTCTGAGATTTCACTATCTACATTTTCTTCTAGGATTTTTATGGTTTCACATCTTACATTTAAGTCTTTTATCCATTTTGAGTTTATTTTTGTCTGTGGTGTAAGTTAGTGGTCTAGTTTCATTTTTTTGCACGTATCTGTCCAATTTTTCCAGCACCATTTATTGAAGAGACTGTCTTTACTCCATTGTATGTTCTTGCCTCCTTTGTCAAATATTAATTGACCATAATGGCATGGGTTGATATCTGGGGTCTCTTTTCTGTTCTATTGATCTTTATGCCTGTTCTTGTGCCAGTACCAGGCTGTTTTGATTATATTGACTTTGTAGTATAGTTTGATATCTGATATTATGATCCCTCCAATTTTGCTCTTCTTTCTCAAGATTGCTGGAGCTATTTGGGATCTTTTTTGGTTCCATATAAATTTTTGGAATATTCATTCTACAACTGTGAAACATTCACAAATCAATAAATGTGATACATCACATAAAGAAGAAAAAGGATAAAAATCTCATGATCATATCAGTAGATACAGAGAAAGCATTAGAAAGCATTCTATAGAATTCAGCAACCATTTTTGATAAAAATTGTCAACAAAGTGGGAATATATGGAGCATACCTCAACATAATAAAGGCCATAAAAACCTATAGCCAACATTATACTCAGTGGGTAAAACTAAAATTATTTCCCTTAAAAACAGGAACAAGACAGGGTTGTGTGCTTTAACGACTCTTATTCAACATAGTACTGGAAGTCCTAGTCACAGTAATCAGACAAGAAGAAGAAATAAAAGGCATTCAAATTGGAAAGGAGGAAGTAAAACTGTCATATTTCATAAATGACATAATATTGTACACCGAAAAACTACTGGACTTAATAAAAGAATTTGTCAAAGTAGCAGAATACAAAATGAACATCCAGAAATCAATAGAGTTTTTTATACCAATTATAAACTCTCAGAAAGAGAAACTTAAAAAAAAAAATCCCATTTACCATCACAGCAACAAAGCAAATCAATAACAACAAAATAATAAGGTACCGAGGAATAAACCTAACCAAGGCAATGGTAAAAGACCTGTACTCGGAAAACTATTGGACATTGGAAAAAGAAATAGAGGAAGATACAAATAAGTGGAAGTATATACCATGTTCATGGATTGGAGGAATTAACATCATTAAAATGCCCGTACTACCCAAAGCAATCTATAGATTCAACACAATCCCTATTAAAATGCAATCAGCATATTTCACAGATATAGAACAAATATTCCAAAAATTCATGTGGAACCAAAGGGAACTTTTCTCTTTCAATTCAACTTCTGCCTAAGCAAAAGTATATATAAACAGGGAATTAGTGTATTTTCCCCTTTTCATCCTTTCCATTGTTTAAGTTCAAAGTTAAACCTTTTGATCTGTGACCACTGAATCTAATATTATGCATTTATGAGGAAAGAAAATAGTCATAAAAACCTTTTGAAACAAATCTCGAGTACATATCTGTGAAGTAAGTCATAAGCAAATTCAAATGAGGCTTGTCTGTTTTCACATTAGCAAAACTGTTAAATGAAAAATTGTCTTAATATAGGTTTTGAAACACAACAGTGATGATCATGATTAAAAATCTTTCTTATCAAGATATATAATTTGGTATTTGAAATTCTTTGATATTTATTCTGGAGGAGAGTCAATGCAAGTCATACTTTTCAAATAAGGCAATAAAGTATTTAGCAACAGGTAATTATTTACTCATTATAATGGTGATTTTATAAGTATCTCTTTAAGTTGAAACAAATACCTGGGGAGCTTCAGTCAACTTGAATAGGGATTCTTGTCAATTAAAACTATGTACTTTAACATGAAATAAGTTATATAATAATTAGTCAAACTTCCATTAATATACCTACATAAAAGTGATGTTCAATAGATAGCATAGGAATATCTAGATGGTTATTGAAATAGCTTATGTTAGGTACTCACAAATAGAAAATCTTTAGCTTTTGAATTTAAAAGCTTTTATTTTTGAGCTGTAGAGTATTATGCTAAGTGAAATATTCCAGTCAGAGACAGACAAGTATCACAGTATTTTACTCATATGTGGAATCTAATGAACAAAATAAACTGATGAACAAAATAGATCCAGAGACAAAGAAGCATAGAACAGACTGATGAATCTTAGAGAAAAGGTGGAGGGATGGGGGGGATATTTAACAAAGAATTTATATGCATCACCTTTGGAACACAGACAATAGTGTGGTGAAAGCCTGGAAGAAGGTGGAGGGGTCAATGGGAGATGGGGGAAGGGAGACATCTGTAAAACTTTCAACAATAAAGATAAATTTTAAAAATAATTTTAAAAACTTAATTCATAATTGAGAATGCAAAAGATAGGTGGGTCAGTAGTTTTGTTGGTTTGAAGTAATAGCTTTCAGGCATAAAAGAGTACCCTGTATCCCCAATGTAATCCCCACTTTGCTTAATCTCTTGCTTTTACTTTTTTTACAATATCTTAAAAATATAAGCTATTAATGTATCTGGGAATCCAAATTGTTGAGCTCCTCTTTATCAGTAAGATATGATTGGATACTGCGAGATTGACAACCCCCAAATCTCAGTGGCTTAAGTATCAATGTTTAATTTCTCACTCATTCTACAGGTCCATCTTTTTTCTATAGGGGGGCACTTATTCCAACGTGGACATCACTCAGGGACCCATAGTCAGAGAAGTCCAACCATTTGTAATGTTGCCTGTTATGGTAGTAAAGAGCACATGGAGAATCTGCACTGGCTCTTAAATACTTTAGAAAATAAGTAACACATATTTCCACTATCTTAATGACAAGAGCAATCATTTTGCTGCACCTAATTTCAAGAGAGCAAGGAATTGTGATTTTGCTTAATGCCAGAAACAAGAGGGAGATTAGAAAACAAGCAGTGATAGTGACTACTGCACATCTTAAACATAGTCACCCTCCTTTTTAAAATTTATCTTTATTGTTGAAAGTATTACAGGTGTCTCCCTTTTTCGGCAAATGACCCCTCAACCCCACACCAGCCCGGCAGGCCTTCACCACACTATTGTCTGTGTCCATAGTTATGCATATATGCACATAAATTCTTTGGTTAACCTCTCCTCACCTTCCCTCTGAGATTCATCAGTCTTTTCCATGTTTCTGTGTCTCTGGGTCTATTTTAAATAATCAAATCCAATGTTTGAATCAGCAAAAATTTATGATCAGTGTAGGCCTCTGCTTTTGTAGCTGCCTACAAGCTGCCATTCTTCATTGAAGGCCAACCTAGTCTGTCCCACACATCCCAAATACACATCTGTGAAATAGGTTTTACCTTATGAGGTTCCCACACATACTTACTAATCAGTCATTAGTTCAACTATTAACAGCACAAACATTTTATGATCATTTTTTTCTTCTACTGCCACCTACAAGGACAACTATATTTTTCTACTCTCTTAAATATCAAAATAAAGATTCATGTTTGCAGTGGCATTTTGTGCAATGATATGTTAAATGTCCATTGAAAATTTCAATATTTTCATACTAACTGCTCAAGCAAAACCTTCAACCCCACTATTCATACCTTAAGTACTTAGATGAGGAAAATTGGAAAGATCAGATTATCTATCCTATAAGTATCTCTCATTATCAGGGAAGCATAATCTCTGAATCATAATTCTTGAGAATCATGGGAGAAAATTACGTATTAGTATGAATCCAATAAAAACCATATGAGTAAGTCCAGATGGTACACCAAATTATAAGTAATGAGTTAAAAGTAATGAATGGATTTTTCTTATGTTTGTTATGCTTCAAAGAACTATGCTATAAGTCCATATTTATAATTGTTTCCAGAAGGTCTCTAAATGCTATTTCTAGCTCTTTTGGGACATTTTAAAAGAGGTATAAGATTAAAAGAGAGATAATAATATGACCATCCTTGTGTTTCCCAAAGAGAAAGACAGGCTGGCACCTGCTGTTTGCTTTTTAAATTTCTCATTAACATTATTTCTGTAGATGCTAAAACTATAATCCATGGGATAATTTACAGTTTGTAATTTTATCATAAAAACACTGGAGAGAAATAGAGTTACTACAATATATTTCTAGCATGCCTGTTGCCGTTAGGGAACTGTTTTGAGAACTTTACTTTTTTTTTAGTGATGCTAAGTTTATAGCTAGTGGAGAAACATTTATTGAGCTGCATTAGCCAAATTAATTAGTTTGCTTCTGCTTTCCTGCATTGTTGAAAACTGACACTTTGGTCAAGTTTGGAAATCTGCCCTGGCCAGTGTGGTTCTGTTGGTTGAGCGTCACCCCGTATACCAAAAGGTCACTGGTTTGATTCTCAGTTGTGGGCTCGATCCCCAATAGGGGGCATACAGGAGGCAGCCAACCAATGTCTCTCTCTCACATAGATGTTTTTCTCTCTCTTCCACCCTCTCTCTATAAAAAAATCAATAAAAAATATTTTTTTAATAAAGAAAGAAAATGGAAATGCTGTGGGTAACATAAACATTTTCTTTTCTGACACACACTTATTAGTAAGGCTTAATTATATCCAACTGACAATTAAAATGAACACTCTGCAACACCAGGCACTCTGCTGGTGAGAAGACTTAAAACTGATATCAAGGAACTCAGACTGTTCTGACATGAAAGCCTTAAGTATTAGATAAGCACATTTATTTAATATATTAAGCTGATTTTACTCTGAGTTTGTAGTCACCTGTTGGAGTATCTACCCTCAGTCCTAACCATTATGGTAGGCTGACTAATGACCTTTGAAAGATCCCCCAGAATCTGTGCATACATTATCTTATATAGTGAAAGGGAATTTGCAGATGTGATTAAGTTGAGGATTTTCAGATGAGAAGTTTATCTTAGATTACCTGAGTGGGATTTATGCAGTCACACTGGCCTTTTAATAGGGATTCAGGAGAACTCAATAGATAATCCTATTTGATGATGGAAGTGGAGATTGTAGTGATGTGTTTTGAAGATGAAGAAAGGGGCCACAAGCCAAAGATGCAGGTGGCCACTAGAAACTAAAAATGACACTGCAAGGAAGTTTTCCCTTTGCATCTCCAGAATGAACCAGCCCTGTAGACACCTTGACTTTAACCAGGAGAAACTTATTTCAGATTGCTGATCTCCAGAACTGTAAGAGAATAAATTGGTGTTGTTTTAATCCACAAAGTTTGTACTAATTTGTTGTAGCAGCAGCAGGAAAGTAATAGTCTCTTGATAGCAAATTGAAATAAGAATCTATTGTACGAATATACTTATGATGTTAAAATAATGAGCTTGTCACCAGGCTATCTTAATTGCAAGGTTTCCTTTTGTGACAGTATGAATGGACCTGGAGGATATTGTGCTAAATTAAATAAGCCAGTCAGAGAAAGACAAGTACCATATGATTTCACTTACATGTGGAAAATAATGAACAAAATAAACTAACAAAGTGGAGACAGACTTACGGACACAGAGAACAGACTGACAGCTGTCAGAGAGGAGGGGTTTGGGGGCTGGTTGAGAAGGGTGAGAAGGGATTAAGCAAAGGAAAAAAGAAAGGCTCATGGACACAGACAGCAGTATGATTGCCAGGGGGAAGGGGGTGGGGAAGGTAGGAGAGGGTAAGCGTGGGGAAGGGGAAGGGAAGGATAGTTGACTTAGGGTCGTGCACACACAGTACAATGTACAGGCGATGTAATGTAGAATTGTCTACCTGAAATGGGTATAATTTTATTAACCAATATCACCTTAATGTAAATTAAAATTTGTTTTCTGCTTTGTAGCCATTTAAAATATATATATATCTTTATTGATTTCAGAGAGAGAAAAGGAGAGGGAGAGAGAGAGATGGAAACATCAATGATGAGAGAGTCATTGATCGGCTGCCTCCTGCACGCCCCCGACTGGGGATCGAGCCCGCAACCCGGGCATGTGCCCTGACCGGGAATCGAACCCCGATCGCCTGGATCCTAGGTCGACGCTCAACTGCTGAGCCACGCCCGGCCTGGTGGAAGCCATTTTAAAATGTTGACTTTTTTATTTAACTTTTCTTATTCCTGACTTTTTAAATTTTCTATTGTATTCATTTTTAGTTGCATCTAAAACTGTGTTCTTATTTTAAGAGAAAAATGTCCTCGGTCTCAATTTTCTACTGTCATTATACTTAACACACATTTTAAATTTTAGAATTAACTAGTGTATTCCATTAAGTTATATGTTTTTAAAAAATCATTCTTTCATATTTCTTTGGCAATATTTCTGAACCTCTGGCAGAGCTTATTTGCATTGTTATTTTTAAGATAAGAAAACTATTAACATTTATTAATTATAGGTCACTTGATAAAATCTGTTGTTTTATTGTAGATCAGAGAGACCATCTGGTAATCATGACCCAAACACAGAAAGACAGCACATGCAGTGAATTTCTGATTGGGCTTCGATATCTCACTTTTATTTACATCTTCAAACTTTTATTGTTTAATTTTTCTATCAATATAAATTATCACCATTGCCTTTCTTTTATGTACATTTCTTGCCAGAACATATGTTTTCTGAAAAACAAATTTTAATGGTAAAATCTGATCTATAATCTTCAAAACTAAAGCATCAAAGCCAATTTTTGATTAATCATTCAGCATGTGTTCATTGAGTTCCTACATAAGCCCCTTGCTTTATTGGCTTGATAATATTTCAAGTTCCTGGGAAATACAAGTATCTTTAGGCATGACTGTAGCCAAGAAGACAATCCCATATGTTCTTTTGCCAAGTCACCTGGAAAAGGGTGTATAAATACTGATTAACCAATGTCCTATTTAACTTTAAAAGGAATGAACCTTCAAGTTCACATAGTATTTCTAGTTCACAAGTCTTTTATTAATAAGTGTCTGAATAAAACTAGAAGGAACCTTATGACTGCACATGTCAAACAATCCCATAATTAATATTATAAAAGGGATTTTCTTTGTCATTGTCCAGTTGATGGATTTTTCCTGCTAGTAGTGTAACAAGCTCCATCAGCCTTTGATAAGTACATTCAAGTAATTTTTCTCTAGAGTTTCAGGTAGCACATAAAATTCCAGACATTTTTATTAACTAATGTCAGAAGAAATTGTTTGCTATCTTTACTTTTTGAAATGTGGAAATTCTGAGCTACATATTATTAATAGGTGAAAATAAATATGAATCCCAAGGAAATTCATGAAGAAAGGTAAAGGGCAACATAATTAGAAATTAATTTTAATGAACAAATTCTGCTCTAGAACTTCTGAAACATGCTCCATGATTGAATTAACAAAATTTGTAATCTCAGCATTTTTCTAAAATTTTAGCACACAACAATTAGAAATAGCATAAGCTACCAATATACTATAGTTAATCATTATGAACTAGCATAAGTACAATGCTATGAACTTCTTTCTCATTTAAACATATCAGAAAAGTCACTTTTTGAAAAGAATTCCTTGGCCTTCTGGATAAGATCCAGCACTGGGGAAAGAAGAATGGGTCTGCAAACAAAATTAATATTGATTACACTGACTACCTATATTTCTCAAGTTATTCAAAAGATTTCTTTTAATCATAGATTCCCTTAGTATGATTATAGGTTGAGAAATCATAGCTAATGTTTTAACCAGTGAGCAAAAACTAAAAGCATTTCCCTTAAGATCTGGAGCAAGACAAGGATGTCCTCTTTCACCACTCTTATTCAACATAGTACTGGAAGTCCTGGCCACAGCAATCAGAAAAGAGGAAGAAATAAAAGGCATTTAAATTGGAAAGGAAAAAATAAAGCTATCACTACTTGCAGATAACATGATACTGTATATAAAGAACCCTAAAGACTCCACCAAAAAACTGTTAGAACTAATAAGTAAATTCAGTAAAGTAGCAGGATACAGAATTAATATTCATAAATCACTTGCATTTCTACATACCAATAATGAACTAGCAGAAAGGGAAACTATGAAAACAATACCATTCACAGTTACACACACACACACACACACAACACACAAAGGCAACAACCTAGGAATACATTTAACCAAGGAGTTAAAATACCTGTACTCGGAAAGTTATATTCAAAGTATTTAAGGCAAAAATAATTGCTTAAAAGGGGAGAACAAATGAAAGACAGGGGAATTTAAAATAAAAGGCCATAATAACTTGGAAGATTTAAAATTAAAGGCCATAACCAATGTTACAAGTAGTTTAACAGGAAACAAATAATGGTGTAGAGGGGCAGTAAGGTTGAAGAAGGGTAGGTAGTCTGTGGGTAACAGAACATAGAGAAACCTATTTTTTAATGGATCAGAAAACTAAAACCATGCTCAGCATGATGCTCCAGTTAGGGCTAGGATAAATATATGGGCCATAATTTTTTTAAGGAGTCTTCTTTAGGTTTTTCTTTGGCTGCACCCTTGTCATGGGCTATTTTATCCTCATGTTTTATTTCTAAATTAAATACTGAAAACACTGAAAAAGTGGGGGAAATCCTTCTCTATGAAAAAACTTTTAAGTTTTTATTCTTTAAAGTATTCATTCTGGTGATCTTGAGAATTATAATGAATGGGAATATTCTCCCATATTACAATTTTAACTCAATCAATCGATATCACTCTTAAAACTACAAATATGGTTTTGCCTCATTAATATAAGAGAAGAAAAGATAATTGCCAATTTTATGCTATAAAGACAAATATTCAAGTGAAGGTCATTAAGATTTTATGGAATTAACATTGAAACTAAGGACAACAGATGTTATAATAATTATGACAAACATGTACTAGTCACTCTGTGTATTCAAGAAATTATTCCATCTACCTCAGTTTCATAACTTCGCTTTTCAAGTTTCCATTAAACTCTAACAGTATACAGTAATATATTTCCATTAACTATTATTTTACCTGTATTTGTGGTTGCAACTCATTTAATGTTTATTACTAAGAACATACAGCTAGTCATATCTAGTTTGCCCTTTGGGGTTAAGATTTCATTACATTAAAATTGGAGATGATATTACTCCCCTCTGATCAAGGTCCAAGCTAAGAATATTTCCAACAGTGCAAAGCATGCTGATCAGAAAGACAGGCTAATCAGAACGATAGACCGATTTTTCTTTCTGCCACCCAAGCATCCCGAAGAGAAGACATCTCACTGAAGGACTGGAAGACGAGTTCAATAGAAATGACTGCTTATCAGGTAGGGTCAGTTAAGCTATGCTCAGTCTCTGAGTCTGGATTAGTGAGGAGGGTAGAAGAGGAAAGCAGGTGGTGGGGAAGCTGCCTGGGTGGGCTCTGCAGGAAGAAAAGCCATGGAAACTGGGTCCTGCCTTCACGTGTGAATCTGTCTTCCAGCCAGAATAGAAGAACACATCTCTCTACCTTTATGAGGAGACGTGACAAAGACAAAAAGGTCAGGGAAACACTTTGTGGATTTCCAAACCAATGACTGGGTCAATTCAAACAGTGACCCATGTTGTTGGGTCCTTATACAACTAATAATTTATATCATATATTTTATGAAACATGAGATATATTGCATGTGTATCATATTATACATAATTTCTAGTTATATCATATAACTAATAATAATAATAATATGTTGAAACATCCCAGCTCAGAGAGGGGAAATGCTCTGAGAAAAATCTGTGGGATGTTGCTAATGGTGCACCTGACCATGTCATCTGTCCACCGAGGACCCCATCAGCTACTCCACAAAGAAGAGGTGGGGGAAGGAGGAACTAGGAGACCAGGGCAATGCTGACACAAGGATCTGATGCTCACAGAAGGGATGTTGATAAACTACAGCATCTCGGCAGGCACAGAGACTGAGTTCAAGAAGCAAAGCACTTACAAGCCAGAACACTCACAAAGGATAGCAGTGAGTGAGAAAGCAGGATGAGAAAGAATGGGTGTGTGTACATACAGGCATATTTATTTGAGATCACATTTTTGTAAAATTGTACCTGTATTTGAGTGTAGATATACATATTTATTGGTATTTGAGCACAAGTCCTTGGAGAAAAGAGAAAGATACAAACCAGGCACCTAACATGTTTCCCATGGGACAGAGAGGGAGAGGGAAGAAGGGAGCACACATAGACACACACACAGGTGCACTCTCTCTCTCTCACACACACACATACAGAATTATTCTAAGTAATTGATATGTGTTAAATCATTTAATCTTAACAACCCCTGTATGTTATTATTTTCCTCATTTACAACTGGTACACAGAGAGGTTAAATAATTTGCCCAAAGTCACAAGTTTCTATGTGGGTTCACACACAATCTTTTTTTTTGTTCAAAATATTACAGATGTCCCTTTTTCTCTCCATTGACCCATTCCACCCTGCCCCACCCTCCTCCCCAGTCCCTCTCCACACCACTGTCTGTGTACTTGACACCCAATCTTTTTGATAACAGAGTTCATGCTACATTTTGCAGTCTCCATGTCATTAGAATAATGGTATTGCAACCCATAGGTTTATAGGGACTCATCGTTATGATTCTCTCTGAAGGTTAATAAACACTTTTAAAGCAAATTCCAAGTTTGACAGGAAATTCAAGGCAATGGACATGCCCAGTGTTGGAGGCAACATAACTTTTTATAAGGGTGCCTAAACCGTGATCGATGACTGTAAATATGATGCCAGGAAATAAAAATCTTATTAATTTAAGCCTATCTACATACATAATCATGGAGCCAACTTTTAATTTTTTACTGCCAATAAAAGAATAGAAAAGAATGAATGGAATGACATGAGTAAAATTTCAAAGAAATATTTAACTTATTCATTAAGATGCATATTATGCTTCAGAATTTTAAAAGCATGCATTTGCATATAATTAATGTTTGTTATAAATGAGTCACACCTGTGCTTAGCTTAAGCCCAGTAAAACCTCTGCTTAGTAATTTTGGTAATAGTTCCATAGTTTGAAGTATCATGTTATAAGACCACATGTAAATTAAAATGTCTCTAAATTCATTTATTCAGCAAATTCAGATGGATCCTCTCCAATTAATATTAATATGTATTCCTGAATTGCTAGCTTCCAAGGTATTTAACACTTTATAACTTTGTTGGAATATTATACTATTAATTATTTGATGCCATTTTTCCTATAGTAAATAGTTACATTGTGCTATATTTACAACAAAACATTATAAACACACAAGATCATAATATGGTACTATGATTTCTATTAAATCATGTACAACCTATTCCTTTTAAAACATGACCTAATGATAAACAAATCTCTCCTAGTGTGATTTATTGTTTTGTATTAATGAATTCATATACTTTCTTACTGTTCTACATGTTTAAGGCCTTCAAGACATTTGGTCTGTATAAAATGTCCACTGAGACATTTGGTCCATACCAAAAACTCCTTGATGTTTGATCCTGTCTAAAACATCCATGGAGACCTTTGGGCCACATTGAAAATCCTTAAAATTTGGTCCTATCAAAAACATTCATAAGCATATTTGATCCCTGAGAAATGGCTCTTGATATTTGTTTCTGTCAATATTTTCTAAATATTGGTCCCTTGGTTCAAATAGCCCATAATGTATATATTTGATATTTAAATAATTTTGATTTATAATATTAATGCATAAAAATACTATCATATTTTATTGATCCAACAATTGTGCTGTGGCTGTATTGTCAATAATGGTCCTTCTTGCCTTGGAAGCCTAGCTGATTATGGCACATGGGTTTAGATAGATGGGTCAGTTTTTTAATCTTGCATAAGGGTGGGATTTATATTAGCCATGTACACCAAGGGAGAGTCCTACAGTGAGAGAAATGCACAGAGGACAACCAGTCAAGGATGGGATCTCTTGATGTGTAGCGCATTAATATGTCATTAAGTTTCAAGGATCTTTTTGGCATGGATCAATTTCTCCATGGACATTTTCTTTGGACAGGAGCAAATATCCACTAATCACTTAATGACCTGCTTTTGCTTTATAGAGTGAGTACCTAGCTATTATATTTTGTATTATAAAAGCAAGAGTAAGCAGAGTTGTCCTCATCATTAACATCACATTACAAATAGGGAAGATGGAAAAATAATGGTTTGGGTAGGTTTGTATGTGACTCTCCTGGTGCATGATTTTGGCAAGTGGTTTCCAAAGTAAAATTACTTAACAGATCTAACTTAGGCAATTTAGTAAACAAAGTTTTAAAAGAAAGACAACTAAACTACTACATCATAAAATGGTATTATTTTTTTAAATGTTCCATGGAACAGCTTTTTAGATAGGTACCCCACAAATTCATTCTCTTCCGTAATTAATTGAAGTAATGGGTGCTCTTTATGGAAGGCAGATAAGTCCTTTCAACATCGCTCCATGTTTAATTTTTTGTTTCAATTTTATTTGTAAAATGAGTTTTATGAGATATATAGAATATGCATTGCTTCTGCTTAAAGAAAACAGATCAATTTATAACAAGTTATTCTGGAAATATATATCTAACACTTAAAATTACTTATAATAATGTGGGGCTTATTAAATAAGATTATAAAATTTTGAGGAAAAATAACTACAATACATTAATTATTTGTTTTTTTACACAGTCAACAAGTATATTTTTAAATGGAAATATTTTAACTTTGTTTCCTATAGTTAAGTACACTTTTTGAAAAAAATTAATTGATAATACCTCTCTATCACGAGTGATATTAAGGATAAATATTGGTCCCAACATTTGGTTACTTGTTTTATTTAAGGCCAAAGTGATAAAGGCATAAGCTAGATCTGGATTGGTGTTTGATCATCAAATGTTTTTTGAGAACTACTATGGGCACAATATTGTATTAGGTATATGTTAAAATGTACATGTCCTTGTTTCAAATGCCTGTCCCTGGTTTAACTAATTGATTATGCTATGAATGTCTAGTATGTTGAAATTATTTAAAGAGCAATTTTTGCAAGTCAAGACTAAATGCTGGAATCCATCCAGGATTGGAGATAAAACTTCAGGATTTATGCTCCTCGATGCAGGATGGGATAGGGAAGCTGTGGGTAAGGTAGAGTGTAATACATGAGAGGAAAATATGGCCTACGATGAAATGCTGAGGAAAACATTTTTAAAAAATTATCATAGAGATGATAGGACTGTTTCTTCCCCACCACATTCAGGCTCTGTGGCTTCTCTTTTCCACAGTCCACGCACACAGTTGGCTTGGTTCCCATTCACCTGCTCTCCACGAGGGACCACACTTAACCCCTTCCTGTTTGACTTCCACTAATGTGACAGTGACTTAATGTATTTTTTCAGACGTAAAACTCCCGCAAACCAGGCCCACATTTCCATTTATTTACAGAACTGTCTTTAGTATTTTCCTCTCCAAATCCACTCTTCTTACTTTTACTATACTTCCTCTTTCAGTTTCATTTAACCTAGATATTTAGGAGAGATCTTAGACTCCCCCTTCTTCCTCCATTTTTCCTATCTAATCATCAAGGCATATTAGTTAAAAATCCCATATTTGACACTGTTCCAGATTCTAGTGTCAGAGATCACTAATTTTTTTAGAATAAAGGATGGAGTAGGAAATCGATTACATTCCTTTTTCTATTCTCTGAATTTCTTCCTTTGCCTTTTTCTCACCATATCCCAAACCAGAATGTTCAGAAACACTGTGTAATTAAAACTTCCTGATCCCAGTATTAGTAACTCCCCCACATCGTTCCTCACACTGTGGCCAAATGGGGTTTTTGAAATGGAAACACAATTACACATCGCCTCAGAATGTCACAGAGCAAAGTCTAGATTCTTTGGTGTGGTATATAAGCTTGAGAGTATGAGTCTGCACTATTGGCTGTCCAGCCTCCAATTGCAGCTTCACCTCTTTCCTTTACAGGTAACATGGGATGTAGTCAAATTTCTCTTAAGTTGCCTTTTTTCTTTTCTTTTCTTTTTTCGTTTTTGTTTTTTAAAATATATCTTTATGGATTTCAGAGAGAGGAAAGGAGAGGGAGGGAGAGAGAGAAACAGAAACATCAATGATGAGAGAGTCATTGATTGAGCCCATAACCCAGGCATGTGCCCTTACTGGGAATCGAACCCAGATCGCCTGGATCCTAGGTCTATGCTCAACTGCTGAGCCACGCCTGACTGGGCTCTACTCTTCTTCCTTTGCTTTTTCCTTTTTGCTTTTTCCTTTGCTTTTTCCTTTGCTTGTTCCTTTGCTTCCCCTCCCCCTCTCCCCCCCTCCCCCTTCCCCTCCCCCTCCCCCTTCCCCTCCCCCTCCCCCTCTTCCTTTTTCCTTTCCTTTCCTTTTTCCTTTCCTTTCCTTTTTCCTTTCCTTTCCTTTTTCCTTTCCTTTCCTTTTTCCTTTCCTTTCCTTTTTCCTTTCCTTTCCTTTTTCCTTTCCTTTCCTTTCCTTTCCTTTCCTCTCCTTTCCTCTCCTTTCCTCTCCTTTCCTCTCCTTTCCTCTCCTTTCCTCTCCTCTTTCCTTTCCTTCTTCCCTTTCCTTTCCTTCTTCCTTTTTTTTTTCCTTTCCTTTCCTTTCCTTTTTTTTCCCTTTCCTTTTCTCTTTGCTTGTCTTCTTGAATATTAGTCCATGCCTTCTGCTCTGTCTGCTCTGCTTTATTAATTTACCTGATAAACTCCTATTCATTCTGCAAGGTTCAATTTTATGCACCCCCCTCCTTTGTGAAACCTCCATTCTGGCCCTCAAATAGTGTAGATTTACTTTGTGTTCTTTATTATGATAATTATTGCATTATATTATGAATAACTTTTCATGTTTCTCTCTCATGCCAATAAGAAATACTTTGGTGTTCCTTAAATTTTTGTATTTCTGTAATCTATCATGGTGTGTAGCACATAGTCAGGGCTTAGTAAATGTTAAATGAAGGGATGCTGTACAAGACAATGGGAGTAGAGTTCTCAACTACATTTATTTGTTATTAATAATTGCTACTACATTGAGCACTTATTTTATGTTAAGCATTATACATATATTATTTTATTTAGTCCTTAAAATAACCTCACAAGATATTTTTGTCTCTATTTTACAAATGAGGAACTAAAACTAAAAATAAATTAAGTAGCATATCCATGTATTATAACAGTACATTGCAGGGATTTGAACATCTGCTATACTCTGTATTTGTGATTCTAAACCATATGCTCATGTGTGAACTATGTATCAAGGATTATGCAAAATCTATCTCTTTTATATTAAAAAATAGTATGTCACAATAATTTGATTCCTATTTCAAAACCATTAGTATATTGAGATATGTAGTCAGACCCTTCGCCTGGATTTCCACTTAATTTTCTCCTTTATTTCCTCCTGCTCAAAAGTCATCTCCTTAGAAAGAATCTCCCCTGACAACCCTATATAAAGTAGCAAAGCCACCCCTTATTATGCATTATCCATTCCCTTTCTCTGCTTCATTGTTCCTCATCTTTCTTCATAGCACTAGTACCTGGCAGTTTCTTAGGGTTTATTTTCTATCTACCTCTATGATGATGTAAACTCTTGGCAAGCAGGGGCTTTGCATTTTCCTCAGCCCTAGAGCAGGGCCTGCCACAGAGTACACACACAAGAAATATTTGTTGACTGAATGAAAAACTGGTAACCACACTGTACGAGATGAAGCAAGTGTATTTTTTTAAAAAACTTTTCATGAAAATCCAACTTTACAGTACTACAAATTGAACTCTTTTTATTTTGAAATAGAGATTTATTTAGACAAATTTGTAAAAAAATAAAAATAAAGGGAAGTTCTATTCATTCTTCAGTAGAGTAAATTTTTGCTTTGCAAACGTGCTTAGAGCATGCTCTCCCTATGTGCAAAGATTCCCTATGGCACTTAAAGTATAATTTTATTTTTATGCATCTTTTCAAGAGACCTTTGAAATGGAACTCTAGCAGCAATTGCACTCTATGGAACTCAATGGCTAATTCAGTAAATGTACCAACTGAATAGGCTCTCTGTAGTATTCATTCACACTATTATAGAATTGCCCGTATATTTGCAAAAATAAATTTTACAGTTATTGTATTTGCAGCTGGTGGCTGGCATTGTTCATGATCCTGCTTTCTTTAATTACTGTGATTAAATCACCAAAGCAATTCATGCCATGGACCTTCTGCCTTCCCTCTCAGGAGTAGTGTCCTCTGAAATGATTATAACAGGAACAAATAGTAATGACATCATCAAAAGCTCTACAGAGGTGAAGATATTGTACAAAGGTTTCTCCATGGCATTTTCTTCACCTGCTCCTCCAGCTATATAATCTACAAAATGATTCTTAAAACCAAATGTTTTAAAAATAGCAAAATTTATTTGTTTTTATATTTAAGTAATACTTTTAAAAGTCTCCTGCATTTTCTACCTGTTATTCTGATGGTATTCAGGAAAACAAAATTACTTTACTGCCATGATATTATGCTCTAACTTATAGGAAAATGGTCTCTTTGACATTGTTAAGGTAATGGAAAATATGGCCCATGTTACCTCTTGTCCTTTAAATGTCAATTGTTAAAAAAAATATTTCTTTTTTATACAAAGATCCATTTTAAATATTTATCCAGTTGCTTTCACTTTTGTGCCTTTCCTTTCTGATAATAACTTTCTGCATGTATGAGAAAATTCATGAATCAGGAACTTTTTCCAATGAAGAATAATATCTACTAAAGAAATCATGTTCCAATGCCTTTAATTTCTGGTATCAATTTGATTGACCCTATTTCATTTCTATAAAATGCAATATATGTGAAATGAAAAAGCATTTTTAGTTACTCCAGGGCACAGAAGATAGATCACATTATTTTACATAAATACATTATATTTTAGGTTATTTGACAAACAGTTGAGATGATTAAAATGTATTTTGTTCACTTTACTAAGAATTTAAAGTAAACCATTAATACTATGGTAAACACCTAATTAATTGGCATTCTTCACTGTTAACTTATTAGATTATCTTTGTGCTTTGTAGCTGAACATCTATTAATACACACAGGAGGAGCCATTTTTAAAATGTGTGAATAATTAAAATGTCATTCATTCATACATTAACAAATGTTTATTGATTCTTTATGTTAGGAGCTGGGACTCTATTGCTGATCTATCCCCTTCCCTTAAATTTACAGTCATTTGAAGGGATAAGCAAGTAAAACATCAATTAACCATAACTACTGAGGCTTTACAGGCAGTTTCATTACATTTTATTAGCATGAGCTCAATCTGCAGACAAAACATTCAACTATCTCATCTGTTAGAAATATTCTGAGCTTGTAGTATATTAGAGAAAGTCTGGCTCAGGTGTTATAACATAATTTTAAAAGTAAACAAAAACTACTTTGGGCAGGATGGCAGTGTAGGTAAATGCAGTACTCATCTCCTCCCACAACCCAGTCAAAATTACAACTAAACTACAGAATAACCACCATTCAGAACTGATGGAAATCTGGCTGAGTGGAAGGCCCACAAGTAGGGAATTAAAGAATAACTCACATCAAGATTGGTAGGAGGGGTGGAGACTCAGAATCCAGAAGGATATCTTGGCTGTGGAGGTTTCCCCTGCACTTCAAGGTGTCCCAGCCTCACACCAGACCCCTGACCCGAGGGTTCCAGTGCCAGGAGGAGAAGTCCCCATAACTTCTGGCTGTAAAAAACAGCAGGGATTGAGAATGAGGGAGACAGAGGGGTGCTGGAGTGAAAAGCAGTTTCTCTTAAAGAGCCCCTGCCTGGACTTACTCGGACTCACTCCCTCTGAGCTCCAGTTCTGAGACAGCAGCTTGAAAAGCACCAGAGACATATGGGGAAGGAATTGAAGTGCCCAGCATCAGGGCAAGAAAGCTAGAGGGACAGAATTCTCCCAGACAGAAGTGCTGGCAGAGACCATTGTTCTTTTGATGAACCTTCTCCCAACAAAGCTGGCAGGCAGGCATCATAACTAAGTCTCCATCAAACTGGCTAACACAGTTCATATCACCCTGTTGATTCCCTGAGGCCCCACCCCACCCAACTTGCGGATCCATCCAAGCCATTTCCACTGGCTTTTCCATACAACTGGCCTCTCTTGACTCATGCTGTGGACTTTCCTAAAATCTCACAAACAAGCAACATCTGGCCTTGATATGCCCTGTACTATTACTAAGTGGCCCCAGGCCTGGTACTAGTGGTATCCAGCCTTGGTTCATAGTTTGGCCTCTCCAGGGCACCTCCAAGCCCAGTAAGAGTAGCAGCCATCTGCTGATTGCTTTGTAGTTCATGCCAGGAGGCCCTGGGCAAAATACAGATGGCAGCTGACCTTTGTTTGAAGCTCCTAGGAGGCCTCTGAGCAGAGCACCCAGTGGACAGATTCAGACCATGTAAAAGCACCATCCAACCACCTTCACAAACAACACACTCAAGAGGCAAACACAGTGGACACTAGAACCATTGAAGTAAGTCCTGCTCCATAGGGGGTACACCTGCACAGGTGATACTCCATGATGTTCCCTGCCAGTACTCACAGCTGTTGACCTGGGGGTAAATCCCTCCCACTGACTTGCCAACAGCAATCAAGGCTCAACTAGAACGGTGTACACAGCCTCCCGGGGGGGGGGGGGGGGGGAGGAGTGCATCAACCTGGAGTGCCCAGCTCTGGTAAATGGGAAGGCTATGTCACTGCACCCTACAAGACACCTACTTTATTAGGCCACTCTACCAAGGACCGGAAGCATAATAGCTCTACCTAATAGAAATAAACACTAGAGGTTGCCAAAATGATGAGATAAAGAAACATGTCTCAAATGAAAGAACAGAACCAAGTTCCACAAAAAGAACTAAACAAAATGGAGAGAAGCAATCTACTAGATATAGAATTCAAAACACTGGTTATAAGGATGCTCAATGAACTTAGGGGAAGAGTAGATGAACTCAGTGTGAACTTCAACAGCATAAAAAAGGAAACCACAAAAAATAACCTGTCAGAAATGAAGATATGCTAACTGAAATGAAGAATAATTTACAGGGAATAAACAGTAGAGAAGATGAAGCCAAGAATCAAATGAGAGATTTGTAATATAAGGAAGCAAAAATAAAAAAATAAAAAAATTTAAAAAATCAGAACAGCAAAAAGAATCCAGAAAAATGAGCAAACTGTAAGGAGCCTCTGGGACAACTTCAAGCATATCAACATTCACATTATGGGGCTCCTGGAAGTAGAAGAGAGAGAGCAAGAATTTGATAACCTATTTGAAAATATAATGACATAAAATTTACTAGCCTGTGAAGGAAACAGACATGCAAGTCCTGGAAGTGCAGAGAGTCCCAGGTAAGATGAATCTAAAGAAGCCCACACAAAGACACATTATAATCAAAATGCCAAAGGTTAAAGATGAAGAGAGAATCTTAAAAGCAGCAAGAGAAAAGCAATTAGTTACCTACAAGGAGCTCCCATATGATTGTCAGCTGATTTCTCAACAGAAACTTTACAGGTCAGAAGGAATTGGCAAGAAATATTCAAAGTGATGAAAAGCAAGAACCTACAACCAAGATTACTCTACCCAGCAAAACTATCATTTAGAATTGAAGGACAGATAAAGATTTTCCCAGACAAGAAAAAGCTAAAGGAGTTCATCACCACCAAACCAGTATTACATGAAATGTTAAGATCAAAAATATAAACAAAAAATGGCAACAAATACATATCTATCAACAATTAAGTCTAAAAAACAAAATAAATGAACAAGCAGAAGAGAAACAGACTCATACATACAGAGTACATTTTGACGGTTACCAACTGGAAGTTAGGGTGAAAAAAGTGAAGGGATTAAGAAGTACAAATTGGTAGTTACAGAATAGTCATGGATGTTAAAGCACAGCATAGGGAATATAGTCAATAATATTCTAATTACTGTGTATTGTGTCAGATGAGTGTGAGATTTATAAGAAGGGAAATGAATCCAAGATATTTTAAAATATTGAACATGCTAAGTGAAAATAATATTTCTTTCCCCAATTCAGCATCTAAGTTAAGATTTTACTTTGCTCAAGAATAGAAGTTTTTCCTGAGAAACTAGACATTTTAACAAATTGTATTTAGCTGTTTCAAGGAGAGGATTTCAAATGCAAAGAATTAGAAATATGTAAAGAATAACTCGAACATTTATCAAAATAACCACTATTGTTTTCCCAGTTTAGAAAGTTAAAATATTACACATATGAGGTGCTTGGAGTCTTGCAATAGTTAATTTGGGCTAGAGAAAAGCACCAGAATATTTACTCCAAAAATTCCTGCCTGGCCAGGCATGGCTCAGGCGTTGAACATTGACCTAGGATCCAGGAGATTGCAGTTCGATTCCCTGTCAGGGCACAATTCTTGGGTTGGGGGCTCAATCCCCAGTCCAGGGAATGCAGGAGGCAGCTGATCAATGATGACTCATCATTGATGTTACTATCTCTCTCTCTCCCTCTCCCTTCCTCTCTCTGAAATCAATAAAGATATATATATATATATATTAAAATTCTCTTCCATATCAAAGAAAAAAATATGACTCTTTTTTTAGTGATTGTGGAAGATTTGAAACATGTTCACTACTTCTCAGAATCAAGTTACATACCAATCTTACTCATTTGCTATAATCAAATGGTATTTATTGCCTTCTTGCTTTTATTCACGCTATTCTACATTTATATTAATACTTAAAATGTTTTAATTGTATAGTGGATCCTAGGTGAAGAATTAGGGGGAAATTTTCACTTGATTGTTTCTAAGATTTTACTTAGTTGTAATTTTTGCATCTATTTTAAATTTAATTATAAAATACAAAATCTGTTTCCCATGAATCTCACAGCATGTGTGTGAAGACATGTGCATTGTTGGAGTAGAGGAGTTGGAAGGAAATTTTTAGAAGGGACTCTAAGATCCAGCATTTATAATGTTAACTTATTACTAAAAGACCCACATTATAACATTTCTACCATCACTATTTCAACTGATAACAAAACATGGAATTTCTTGCCCTGGCCGGTGTGGGTCAGTTGGCTGAACATCTGTCCCATGCACCAAGTTCCATTCCCAGTTAGGATATATGCTGGTATTGTGGGCTTGACCCCAGTAGGGGGTGTGCAGGAGGCAGCTGATGGATATTTCTCTCTCATTGATGTTTCTTTCTCTCTCTCCCTCTCCTTTCCTCTCTCTTTAAAATCAATAAAAACATATATATTTTTTTAAAAGAAATAAGTTTTTTGATGAAATTTATTATTGCTTTTTTAAAAGGATTTTTAAAAATTTATTTTTAGAGAATGGAAGGGAGGCGAGAGAAACCGTTCAGGATGGAGCTCGCAACCTAGGCATGTGCTCTAACCAGGAATCGAACCAGCAACCTTTCCATGCACAAGACGTCACCCAACCAACTGAGCTACAAGGGCCAGGGCTGATTGCTTTCTTATTGTATAGCTAAAATAATTTAGAAAGGAAGTTGACAAGAGATAATGATCAGAGAAAAATCTTGAAATGAAAAGCACAAATGCACTGAGAGATTTATTACAATAGTAACCTCAGTTCAAAGTCCATGTTTTATTCATAGTTGTTTTTACACAGGCTCCTCTGGCCATTTCTTCTTCAGTTATTTATTTTATTGACTCATAGTGTTAGACATTTTAAAAGTGCACCCCATACTGAGTCACTTTATGCTGCAAACTTATGCCACCCAGCCTTGGAAAGTTTCTTGGTTTACTATTATAATCCAGTTATTGCCTGTCTAAAGTGGGAGAAAAGACACTTTTGCTCTTGGAAAGTTGGCTTATATATATTCTTTGACTAGCATTTCAGGTAAAATGTACTAGATAGAATTACCCTGCAGCAAATAATCCCCTGACTCTCCAATTCTTTGGGGCCCTAAGCTCAAGATTTTATGAGCAGCCCGGGCCGGGCATGGCTCAGCGGTTGAGCCTCGACCTGGGATGCAGGCGATCAGGGTTTGATTCCTGGCCGGGGCACATGCCTGGATTGTGGGCTCGATCAATGACTCTCTCATCATTGATGTTTCTATCTCTCTCTCTCCTTCTCCTTTCCTCTCTCTGAAATCAATAAAGATATATTTTTTTTAAAAAAAGATTTTATGAGCAAACATATGGAGATTCTTTTTCTGGGTCTAGGGAGAAAATAATTTTCTATTTTTCCTCTGCACAACACTCTATACCAGTAATCTACATATATTTTCTAACAGAAAATTGATATACAACATGTTTTCAATAAATACTTAATAATTGGGTCTGGAAATATTTAGTTAATTATCAAATTTCACATGACATTCAATGAAATATCATGAAATTGCTTCTTTGAATATCATGTTCTTAGTGCTTTTGGTATCGTCTTATTTTTGTTCTATTTATTTGATTTCAAACAAACATCAACATGACTTATGTTAAACAAATGAAGTTGTTTGATCTACTTCAAATATTATTTGTAATTAATTTTTCACCATATATTCATTTTTCTAATTGTAAGATATAAACACAGTCATTTTAACTCTAAATCAGAAAACTGAAGTCTGCTATGTTAATTTAATTTAAAGGAAAAAGCTCTGCATAGCCAACAATGTCCCAGTGTTCACCACCCAGCTGTTATTAATAATTATTATGAGTTGTGAGTGGAGACAATTCTATGAACTGCAGGAAGGTGAAAAGCTAGTATACTTTATATTTCAGAGACTCTGGTGTCTTATTTTTGTAGAAAAAGTCTAATTGCATTATTTTCCTTCTTGACAGAATCTGACAGCTCTCTTCCTATTAATTAGTGGTAATTCTGGCATTTGTGGTGTGGCCCATGAGACCATGTAGCATTTTACTCTGACTTCACTTTCTGCCATTCTACCAATAGACTTGATGCCCCTTCCAAACCCAACTTCCCAAATATACCATATTTTTCCCTAGCTTCTTATTTTTGCAAATGCTGTTGCTTTTATCTAAAATGCCATTCCCTTTTTTCTTTGTTTAGCAAAGTCATATTTATCTTTTCCTATCTAACTTAAAGATTCCCTTTGCTTTAAATCCTATTCACATTCCTCAGACAGTCAGTTTATCTCTCCTCCTCACTTTGTATAATGAATTTATTCACTGTTTTAGAGGGTTAAGTATATCTTGGTTTAGTTGTTTATTTGTTTGAGTGTTATTTTGTTTTAATTTAGAATTTTGAGAAAGACCTTCTCTCCCTCCAGAAACATTGTTTTATCAGACATTGTTTATCTCTCTGCTTGAAGAATGTATTTGGAAACTTACTGGGAAAAAGAAAGAGACTTAATTATTGAATTGAAATAGATAATTCGGATTCCTGTAAAAACAGAAACCATGTAGGTGAATATACTTAGATTCTCTAAGCTTTCAGGATGTCAAGAAAAAAAATGTAATTAAACTTTATTTACTTGGCTGTGAGATCCTAATCTTGAAATTTAGTATATAAATGTCAGTAAGGTTTGACTAGAAAAAAAAAAGGAGACTATACTGTCCTTTAAAGTTGGTAAGCCTAGAAAAGTTGTGAAGGAAAACCCAGAATCATAAAGAACGTACTAACCTAGATTTTGATCCAATCTAGGAACATGTGAGACCCAATAATATAGTTTAAGGAAAAATTAACATATACACCCCAGGGTGATAATCTCTACCAAGAATTGAGAGAACATAACACTCTCTATTACATCCCATGCTGCCCTCCACCCAAAAAGGAAGATTTAGCATTTGGCATTTAGAACTACACCAAAGATAACAAGCGATCCTGTTCAGCTGAGCCACTTAAAGATAGTTCTTGGGCTTCTGCCTTTCCTTTGGAGCAATCTCTGGTCGAGATATTCCTCTGCATCACAAGCTTCAGCAATAATGGTTCCCTGTAGACATGCATTAATCCTCAGTTAATGCTTGAGGTCATGCTTGGCTGGACTGTTGCTGAACTTCACCTGTAGCAATAACATTCAGCTCTACTTAGGCTTTTCCTCCATTACTTAAAAAAACAACTCACAAACACACATACATTTGTGTGCACCTGTATAGACATATACACATGTGTGTGTCCATGCGTGTGTATGAAGCTCCCATTTAGAAATTGGGCCTAGAGATGTTTATGAATTTTATAAGCTGTATTACATGATTATTTTTTGTTCGAAAATAGCACTACTAGCTTGAATACAATTCAGCCCCCTTTATAAATTATGGACATATCATATTTGGAGAATGTGTAAACTAAAAGTTTCATATCACTGAAAATAATATAAGAAAAGGAGAGTAAAGCCACTGCATTTCAAGGCTAAATAAAATAATATAAACCATGTTGGTTGGAAGACTCTTCTTCACCCTCAGTGACGGTAAAATTAGTCTAGGTTGATAAAAATGAAGTCAGCATCAGTATCCAGCTCTGTAAGAATGGTGATGATGATAGGAAATTAATATCAAATATCTATTGAAAACCCCAAAGTCAGTGAAAGGCCTGGCTGTCATCTGAGAATATAAATAGAGAAAAGCAATGAAAACATGAGGAGCAAGAATCAGTCATATCAGATGCCAAAGGAGACCTTCTCTAGATATGACAGAATCAACTACCTACCTCAGGGACCTTTAAAAAGGGGACATGGTGGTGGGAAGTTTCCCCAAATTACAGTGGGGAGAACTCTGGGCCAAGAACCACTACCTTGTGAAACCCCTTCTCCCCACGTGAGAGCCTAAAAGTCTCAGCCTCAAAAGAATATATATGTTTGGTTTCCTACTTACCTGTGTCCAGAATTTCTGCCCTATTTGTTAAAATTAGTTATATTTTGAGTTATATTACATATTAAAAAGAGGGAAAACTGGATACTTGTTTTCTAGGTGTTTTAGAATTGACTTTGCTGACATTTTAATATGTATTGTGAATTTAATCTTATTGACTTACATTTCCTGACATTTGGAAAGCAAGTAGGTACTTAGAAAAAAATAAAGGATACAGTTCATCACTTGAATAGTTTATTACTATTTCTTTTTTCTATTATTTTTTAAATTGTATTTACAACCACAAATTTCTCATTTTATATATTGGTTTATGTATTAGAATTCCCCTTTTAATGTTTCTAAGTTATATTGTCTACCTTTGAAAGTAGATATTTCCTCATATTTTGTGTCTTTAAAATGTATGAAAAACTAGTACGCCTGCTTTGAATTTTCTGTTTCCTAATAACAATCACATTTCTCCACTTTTTTACGTTACCTTATTTTTTTGTTAGTAGTAGGTAACTAGTGTCATAAAAATCTTTTCATACCTGTATGTTATTCCATTATTTTTCATGTATTTTCTTCCATTTTCCACCTTCCTTTCTCTTCTTTATATCCTTCCTTCTTTTCCTCTATAAATATTAAGGGCTTGCCTGCTATGAGCAAGGAGCTCTCTTAAGTGTTAAAGTTAGGAAGTGACTGAAGATGTATTTTATGTTCTTTAAAGTATCTTCCTTTATTTTGATGAATTCAGAAACAAATTTTGCAAGGCCTAGAAAACCCCTGATAATGGATTAGATGTTGACTTTGGTATATGACCCATTCCTTCCATGCCAGACTAATTGTGTTCATTTTCCTCTTTACTCATTTGCACAAACTAAAATCAACAGTTCAAATCACCAGTCCCTTAAATGAGAGGAAATTTATTACTTAAAACTCATAAGACACTTGTTACAACCAGAAGCCCATCTATCAACAAAGACAGCATCCCAGATGCTCCTGCTCTATATGATCAGCCTGGCATCTAAATTATAACAAAATCCTAGAAAGGGCATCCAAGCAGGTGAAACCGCGCGTATGAAGGCATGGAGGTGAGCAATAATAAATTATTGAGCATATAAGTGCCAGGCAGTGCTCTAAGCCCTGAATATATATTAGGCAGCTAATTGTCTTAAAATCCTATAAGACAAAGGCATGGAGAGGCTAAGTGATCTATCCAAGTTCATACAGATAGTAAATGGCATTGTCCAACTTTGAACTAAGCACTTGACCACTGCTTTGTTTGAGCAAAACAAACCTTGGTAGTAGGAGGAGGGAAGGAATTCTTCACAGCTGTCAGATTTTTTTATTTATTTTTTGGTTGGGTGACATAGTGTCATTAATGAAGATAGGAAAAATAGGAAAAAAGAGTTTGGAGGGAGAGTAAATGCAATGTTATAAATGCTGAGCACACAGTTCCTAAAGGATATTGAACTGGAAGTAGCTCGTAACAGTGAGAAATAAAGGTTTGAAACTCAGGGCCCGTAAGCCTTGGGATCAGATTGTGGGAGCCATCAGTAAAATGATGTGTGCGGATTGGGGAGGGAGGTTACAAGGCAGTGTATACAAAAAAGAAGGTACCTGTGTGGATGAAGCCTTGGGGACACCATCACACACAAAGGTGAATGAAGAAAATCGCAGAAAGAAAATTAGCGGTTTGAAAAAAAAGTAAAAGAAACACAGGAAAGTTTGCACCACAGCACTGAAGACCTTGTGTTACGGTACAGTGTTTCTCCTGAAACGTTCATGAAGAATGATCATTAAGGATGGCTTTATTATTTAGTATAGTATGTATGCAGTGTTAGCCACAGTCACAGAGAAGCATGTTAACTTAAATTTATGATCTCATAACAGTATCGGAGGCCCCAGAGCCAACATTTAATTATATCCTTCCCCGGGTAAAAAGGAACATGTTTCTCCCATTCCTCAGGTCCCCTGGAGTTATTGATTGTTCTCATAGAATTTTTAAAGCTCTTGCCTAATTTTATGTTCCATATTTTCTCAAGTTTCCTTGCTCCTCTTTCTTCTTCACCTGAAATTTTCTTCCTACTTTATCTACAGCTTTTAGCACCTCTTACTCATCTAGCAAAATCATATTTCTCCATGTGTGGACTCCATCTGTCACCTACACTTAGAGTCAGATCATAGTTATGTTATTAGCCAAGAACTCAGCAAAACACAGTAGAGATTTTGCCACTAGCTTAACTCTCATGAATTCTATACTTCTCTGAATCGGCTATTCCATTTATTACAAACTCCGAATGGCCTGTGTTCTAGAAGGGTAGATAAAAAGAAAAAAAGAATGACATTTACAGATCACATAGAGTATATTTATGTGCAGTCCTCAAGTGTTTTGAAATTTAAACAACTTATAGGCAATTATTTGGGGCTACTTAACATATTTGAAACCTCAGAATTTATTTGTGTCAGTCCAGCTATCTTTTCTGTACCAGATTTCTTCCCCCCAACTTCCAGTTTCCATATCAAATGTCTTGTTGGCTAATGAGTATGAGTGACTAATAGGTAGATGTCGCTGTGCTGCACTGATAAATGCGGAGAATACTTATACATTTTTAAATATGTAGTAATTAGTCTTAAATATCTCAAGTTGTTTAGCTAGTTCCACAATTTATTCAGAGCTAATTACTACATTATTTTCCCCTGTCCACTCACGCGCACACACACACACATACACACACACACAAACACACCCACACATTTTTTTGCCTTTGGTAGTACTATATAGAGAAATGGCCAGTTTTTGATCAAAATGTCTGTCAATGCAATTTTAAAAATGTGGCATCAAGTTCTGAGATGTAAGATAAACAATGAAAACTTTATTTTAAATTCTCCCCCATAGTTTTTTATGATTTTTCCATAATACCACTATGTTTCACTGATTGGCAGGTACCATGAAATTAATATAGTTTAAGACTCAGGGAGCTCAGTTTGCATGGGCCCCTAGTAAGGGGGCCTGACAATGTGTTCACATGTGTAGATGTTTTGTAAAATTTGTAAAATGTATTTTAACTACCATCAGTTAAGTCTGCTGTCTCTTTCCTCTCTCACTTTTCCTCTGTCACACTTCCCCTCAGGTCAGGTAACAAGGGCGTAACCTCAGGGATCTGGGGGATTTCTGTAAGGGGAAGTTTAAGTTGCGAAAGCTGTGGGTCAGGACATGGCCCTTCACAAGGATCCAGTCTCTAAAATGTTTAGATGTGCCACATGTTATCTCCAATATCTTTTCTGTACTTATTCCCTGAGTATTCAGTTTTTCACCAATCCTACTGTTTGTTTCTGCTCATTGCCTGGGAGAACTGCCAACAGGGGTCTAATTGAGATACGGCCTTTAGTATCATTAACATTTTATTTAGTTAAAGAATATATTCCTTCCTGGTAAAAGGAAAGTTTGCATACTTCACACAAGCCGACTTCTGTTGGTTTTCTCAGTGTGAGGTTTGCTCTGGCTTTCTGTAGACTTCCTCCTGTTCTTCAGGGTTGAAGAACACTGGCATCTGAAAGGGTCCTTCTTCTGAACGACTGCCATCGTTCCGATCGCCGTGATCTTTACACCATGAATATGATAGAAGAAGAGTAAATATTTTATTGGAGTCAAATGAATTTCTCCCAGTGTTGCCCCAGATTGTTTGCTTACACAAACACACTATTAATCGGTACCATGGTTCAATTTGACAGCAAATGATTTTATTATAAAATGATTATATTTTAAAGTCTGAATGATATAGTGGCATGAGATGAACATAGCCAAATAGTGCATTAGAAAATGTTATTTTATTATCCAGCAATCTGATAGTGATTATATATATATTTTTTAATGATATGGCCTGGACAGTGTGACTCAGTGGTCAAGCGTCGACCTACCAACCAGGAGGTCATGGTTCTACTACCAGGGTTTCAGGCTTGATCGCCAGTAGGGAGCGTGCAAGAGGCAGCTGCGCAATGCCTGTCTCTCATCACTGATGTTTCTATATCTCTCCCTCTCCCTTCATTGCTCTGAAGTCAATAAAAGCATATTTGAAAAATATATTTTTAAATGGTATGATTAGTCCCAGAGCAAGTGAGTATAATTTATTCAGGGTATGAAAAACTCTCTAGGAAAGCCAAATATCATTTTGGAACAAGTAGTATAGCTTTTTGAATTATATGTAGGAGAAAATGAGAATTCAGCGAAGTATACAAATAACAAGTATAAAGTTGTCTGAAAATAAATGAGAAGGTAGATACTATTTTAATAATTCCCATGACTTCTCCTTGGTTTACATTTCCTATACGGTTTGAAAATACATATATACATATATATATATATATATATATATATATATATATATATATATATATATATATATAGTAAATTTGGTTAGGTTATTTCATTGAATTTTAGTTTTCTTTATTCCAGGGATGTAAAAGAAATTATTTCATTGGATCAACTTTATTTCCATCTGTTCCTTATGTGCTGAGAAAATAGAAAATTAGCAAAATGTAACAGAAGAGTACATATCCTCTGGCAATAATATATTTTTCTGTCAAAGAGTTTCTTGTTTCCTGAAAGAGTAAAATTTGACTAAATGTCAGAAAAATTCCTTCTCTTTAAAACAACTTACTTTTTGTTTGACAAGAACTGATCGTTTAATTTCCTGTACTGTGAATAAGAGCACTCTTACTTGAATAAAAGCATATTTCATTGCAGCCTGGCCGTGTGTGTGTGTGTATGTGTGTGTGTGTGTGTGTGTGTGTGATACAAAACAAAATTGGTGTATTCATGCAATATTCTAACCGTCTCTGGTATTTTACACCAAAATAACCAAAGTGCTTGCTTGAACTTCTTTAACAGGTTATTTTGTGCTACCACTTCCAGGGGAGAAACATCAGCTTTGTTATATGAGATAATGATAATAATAATAATATTGGGTGGCATCTATTTCTAAACTTCTCAGCAGATATCATCAGTGTTATGGAGAGAAAAAGAGTATTTTTTTAAAGCACTCTAACACTTGTATTCATTACATTTGATATATTGAGCACCCTATACTATTTGATTTACAAATGGTAAACCTATTAGAAAGAAAACTGCCCAATTAGATTATGTGGAGTGTTGATCTGAATTTTTCAAATCCTATACATAATATAGCCTGATTTTTCCTCTAAATCACTAACAAAACAGCATCAACATTGATTTAATCCCTGCCCATTGGATTTATGGATATTACAGGATGTTCTTTTTCACGTTTCTTGAAAATACAAGTGGTAGAAGGACTAGAGTTTGCAGTGTTTTCTATAATGCTGCTGAATCTTAGCTGATCGATGCACACTCCTGCCTAATTCTTCTTGTGGCAGATGCCAGGACTAGCAAGATGGGTGCTTGGTTTTAGATTTGCCATCTGTTGTGAAGCTAATTGGCCTTGCTGTTTTAATCAATGAATTAAAAGAATTCTAGAATTTTCTGGGACTCACAGGACTTGGAGACAACTCATCCTGACTACATCTTTACTTATTCATCCAACAAGTACTTATTGAATTCATACTCTGTGTCTGTCTGGGTTTGTATTTTGAGGACACAGTGACAAATACAAGAGACAAAATTCATCCTCTGGTAGAACTCAAATTCTGTGGAAAAAAATACAATAAAAAAATACAATTATGATATGATTAACATGATTAAGAGCTGAATGGAAAATCAAGTTAGACAAATGGATGAAGTGACAACAGTTGGTGGAATGAATTTACAATCTTAGATGAGGTGGTCAGGAAGGCCTTTGAAGAGATGACGTTGACATTTGATCATATATCCCAATGCAGGGAGGGTGCGCCATGCACTTGGAGAGGATGGATATTCCAGGCAGAGGGCAGAGCACCTGTGGAGGTGCTTGATGTGTTAAAGGAATGGCAAAGGGATCAGAGAACCTGGGGCGCAGTGGGAGATGGGAAGGACCATATGAATTAGATTAGAGAGGAAGTCAGCCTTCTCAAAAATGTCTTATAGGGAGGACTCTGGAGTTTTATCTAAAGGTAATAGGAAAACACAAAAGGCGAATTTTCAGCACGGAATCTGCTGTGTGTTTTTAGGAGCCCCCAACAGGAGCTAGCAGCACGCACTGGAGCTTGGATATGAAGTGGCAGCAGGGAGGCCACCCAGGGAGCACCTGTGCCGTCTCATTCACACCTGGCCAGGGTTTGGACTTGAGTGGCTGCAATGGAATTTGGTGGAAATGGAGATTAATTCAAGAGTTTCGCCAAATTATGTGCTCAAATTAACATGAGAGCAATGGGATTCACTTAAAATAAGTTGAGAAAATATTTTGGCCTCTTTCACTTTAAAAAATGGATCTCAGAACACAGCCACTTTTGAAGCCCCTGTCAAGTGCAATTAAATCTTTAAATTGTGGCTCTACACTTTTAGAAGGGCTGAGTGAGAATGCTAAAGAAACCTGTAATTTCTGAGCTGCTCTAGCAAGTGAGAAAATTAATAAACACACTTCTTCTATGTTTCTCAATACCTTTGCTCTTCAGTAATTGTGTGGATAACCTCATGGTATGATAGACTGAAGCACTAATTATGATGGGCTAACAGTAGTTCTCAGCACAGACTGCATGATAGAGCTATTTGGGAAGATAGTTTAAAATGCTGATGCCCACTTCCTCCCCAGATAAGTTAAATTAAGATCTCTAGGACTGTGAGCCTGAGCATCCATATTTTTTAAAGCCCCCAGGTGATTCTCAGAGCCCTTTCTTTACACACATTATATCATTTAAAATATTCAGTAATTTGACTAGTAGATTAGGAAACTGAGGCTTGTAAAGGCTAAATACCCAGCTGGCAGATATGCAAGGGGTGATTATTTTTTCAAATATTTTTATTATATGATATATGACATATACAGAATAATACATATAGTAAATGTAAGTTATTAAACATAATACAGTACTAATATAAGCAGCAAGACTATCTCCTATTCGAATAACTAGAAAATAATCAGAGGTGTGGAAACTGTACTTCTCCATGTCATCTTTTTGCCTCCCCAGCCCAACTGCACTCTCAGTTCAAGAGTGGCTTCAGCACACCACTATTTCTGACACTGTTTGATGTAGAAGTTTCCAGGGAGGGATTGACAAAGCTTCTACGAACTGTGGCCACTATGCCACAGGTAGGATTACTGTCAATGTAGGAAAAATCAAGTAGGAGATCCTACAGGGAGATAAACAAATTTCTGAGCCTTTGAGTAACAGAACACAGATTTCTTTGATATAAGTTAGAAAGGTTGACAACTTCCTTCAGAAGAGCGTTTAGTACATAAAATTATATAAATATGTTTAAATAAGTTAAACGTAAATGTCCTAAAGTACATGTACAGTACTGCCAGTCAAATGTATAGAGCTGTACTGTATTTTGGCTCAGTTATATTATGAATTAAATAAGATTGGGTCTACTGATCTGGAAACTCAACTGCCAGTTATAAAATGCAGTTCTTTGAGCAAATATTTTTGGTACTTCTAACTTAGAGATGAAGATTTGAAACAAAACCACTTGGTAAGTTGGCTGTTTTGTTAGTTATTATTGGTCACCTTTTCTATTTTTTATTACACTCAGTGGAAGTGACACCAAAGCACTGATAAACAAATTTGAAAATACAACTTGTCATACCGAAGTGAAATTCATTATGTTCCAATTGGTAAAAACCAGTAATAGATTGCTAGATACACAGATATGTCATTCATGGTATAAACCATAGCATTCATAAATATTTTTCCCATTCGGAGATGGGTTTCCTGAGTGATTTTTTATAGTTTCAAATCATAAGATATTTTGTCTTGTCATATACGTGTATTTAAATTACATTAAAATGGGGAGCTTTCCTACTTTAAGTAAACAAATGATTTATGTTAACCTCACTGTATATCTTCCTTGGACATTTTATATTGCTCTGACAAGTTTTGAGGACAAGTGCAGTAAACTCTTGGTGGAACAACTAAATGGAAACCTAAAGATAGTTTTAAGTACACCAAGTGTGGAAGTGTATTTATATAAAAAATGAAATAGATTCTGAAACACAATAGAAGTAGATGTGCTCACAGAAATTCAAGAAATAGTGTCCTTCGTAAGTCCATTTGCTGTGCAAGAATGAGTTTCTAAATTAACTTGATTTGTCATATAGATTGACAAGCAATTCTATTCTAAACTTTATTTTGAGAAGTTAGTTTTTATTGAAGCCTAGCAATCTGAGTTGGAGAGAATCACTTTTTTGTCTTTAGTTTAAAACATAGGACAATTGATGGGAAAATCTTTCAAGTTCCAAATACTTATATAATTTGGTATTTTCGCTCATAATTTATTATGCAATGCATAAGTATTTTAGGAGGGTTATAAAGTTACTTCATTTCATTTAATTCAAACAAAATTATTTGTTTAATTTGAACATCTTATTTTCAAGAAAGCTATTAACCTTTAACTCAGTAATACAGAAATTTCCCTACTACTATTTCTGATAATAAAACCAAGTGACTCAAATTGACCATACTCTTTAAACCTTTGGAATATGAAGATTTTTAAAAATATATATCTTTATTGATTTCAGATAAAGGAAGGGAGAGGGAAAGAGAGAGATAGAAACAATGATGAGAGTCATTGATGGGCTGCCTCCTGCACGCCCCCTACTGGGGATCCAGCCAGCAACCCAGGCATGTGCCCTGACAGGGACTCGAACCTCGATCCCTTGGATCATAGGTCGATGCTGAGCCACACCGGCCGGGCATGAAGATCTTTAGTGCAAATACTGCTTTGAGTTGAATAGCAGGCCTTTGGAGTCTTTGCCTTCATTTTGTATCTAACTTGCCTGCATGCATTTCCTAGAACTGATAAACTGCCGAGGGAATCATGAGATGTAGACCTTGAGGCTAATTTATAGCACTGTTGTCTTCTGTACTGAGTAAAGCCACTTTCCTTTTCTCGGACTCTATATAAATGTTTTGTAAACAGCTGTAGTTAGCATGTGTCCTATTTTGAGATCGTTAATATTACAATCTTGAGGAGAAGTTTGATTACAAGAAAAAATTCTTGGCAAAGCCAGATACAATTCAGGCAGTTTTCTATTCACATACGACCTGATTCAAAATTTTGGTGATTTTTTTACTTGGGTTAAAAAATATTAACTAATATCTGTCAGGGTACATGCCTGGGTTGAGGGCTCGATCCCCAGTAGGCAGCGTGCAGGTGGCAGCCCATCAATGACTCTCTCATCATTGATGTTTCTATCTCTCTCTTTCCCTGTCCCTTCCTCTCTCTGAAATCAATAAAGATATATTTAATATTAGTTAATATTTATATTAACTAAAGGTGTATTGATTTAAACAGTAAGTAATGCAGAGATAAAGTCTAATATGTGTGAACTTTACCCAACATGTTTTCTTTCTATTACCTCTCATTTTAGACATTTGAGTTCAGAATATTTTCAAAATATTCCAATGGATTTACTTGTACTTCATAGTTTTTTAGTTTACACATTGATATGCTTACCATCCTTCATCAATCTGTTTTTTAATCTTTAATTTAAACTGATTTTGTAAAACATTTGCACGACTTATGAGTGAAATTAGTTTCTTATGAATAGTGTTACCGTCAATCATCTTTATAAATTTAGACGTACATTTTACAAATAAATGGACTCCAAGTAATTTCCCTTCGGAAATGCTATTTTTAAATCCCAGACCCAATATTTTTTTTCTGTTTTAAGGGTAAAAGGTTTTTCTTTTTAAATTGTTTAGCTGCTCTTTTCCTATAATTTGGTTGAAAATTTGATTGAAAACTAAAAGTAGTGTGCTTTAGTAATGATTTTATATCCCTATTTTTGCATTTACTGGCATTATAACTTTGTAAAATCACTTAGCCTCCTTGAAGCTCTGTTATCTATAAAGTGAGGGTGATAATCAGGAGACATTACCTATGAAAAGTGATTCAAAACTCTAAAGTGTTCTACAAATGTTAGTTACATTTTCATGGGTAAGTCCAATTGATAAAATGGTAATTGTATTGCAGAGATAAAAGAGGAAACAAGGCAGAGGTTAGGGGCTGGGAGAAGAAGGATGAGCCTGTGAGCAAAGACCCATAAGGGACCAGTGGATTAGTCTCTGTTCATGGATAACAGCCACCTACCATGACATAGCCATTCACAAAGCACATTTTCTTTTTCCAAATGAATTAAAGATGTGAAATAAGGGATATATTTATGTATATCAGTTGATCTCAAACTTTAGCATTATAGAATCATCAGGAAAGCTTGATAAAGGATCAATAGCTGAAACTCTTTTCCAGAATTCTGATTCAGTATGTCAGAATGGAGGTGAGAAATTACATTTCTAGAAAGTTCTCTGGTGAACTTAGAGCCACAGGTTGAGGAACCACATTTTGAGAATAACTGATCTAGACTGTAAATAAAAAGAAAGTTAGAAAAATTATGTTGATCATTTAGTAAAAACTTGGCTGACATTTACTTTGCTGAAAAGAGACTATTTTGGATTAGATGATAGGATGGTGATTACTGACTGGGCCCTTCAAATTCAAGAGTCACTATGTAATTTACCATTAGAAACATATAATTTAGAGTTCATAGGGAATTTAGAGTTAATCTTCATCATTTTTCAAATGAGAAAATGGAAGCCAAGAGGAGATAAGTGACAATTACTGAAAAAATTATATAATTATAAAAGTCACACAGAAAGTTCCTGATAAAGTGGGGTTATAACCACCTATGCAGTGCTCATTCACTCCATATGTGGCCTCTAGACAATGCGTTCCTCTTACTCAAGCAGGCATAGAAACAGAAGAAATGAACCAGAGAGGCTTATAGTCACCTGTATATTTGTGGGAAGATGTGCATTGTGGGGATTCCTCATGACTCAGTCAGTCAGTCAATCACATTGGTTTTATGAAATTAAGATGCTGATTACATCCATGGATTTTTCATTCCAATTATCCAGTTAATAATGGATCATTAAAGTTGTCAAGAATCAATTAACTTCTCATTAATGCAGCCCAGGTTAAAGAAGAAAAAGAATACAAAGTCTATTTATCTTTAGATCGTTCTGGATTTCCACTTAACAGTATTCAAAATATTTGTCCCCTTAACTGGAACCTCACCTGCCTAATTGCTTAGTTTCAGTTGTTTCTCATTAATATGTAAATCAACTTGTTCACATTCTATGGTGGAGTAAATCTATATCTGCAGCGATGGGCAAGGGTATGATGCAGAATTGCTTTGGGCAGTTTTTTGATGCAAATACAGGGACTACTGCTCCTTTATATTTATATCTCAGGAGAAGCTGTCTTATGAGATTTCAGGCAATTGAATTTGTGCTGTTCTACAGCAGTAGATTGCTTTGACACCCTTAAACAGAATCAATCAACTGGAGTCAGATCATTGGGTAGAGGATCAGCAGGCACAGTCTGTCTTTGAACTCAATGCCAAAGAGCTGAAATGTATTTTGATAAAGGTTTTATGTCCTGGGCTTAGATGGCTTTTTCCTAGAGCAATTAGTGATTTATACCTGGCAGATGGTAGAAAATGCTAAATTAATTTAATTTTACTTCACAATGAGAAAAAAAAAAAGGTAGATGGTTGAAAAAATATATTATGGTAAATTAAAATGTAAAAATATGTGTATGTATGTATACGTAGAAATGTGTAACTATATATTATACAAAACACACACACTGATCAGATCCTTTGCAATAAGGGATGCCAGAATGCCCTCATAGCTGTCATATATGGGTGCTGGGGTTAACACTGTCCCATGCTCAAAGTGTCCTTGGTGTCCCCACTTAATCTTCATCATTTTCCAAATGAGAAAATGGAAGCCAAGAGAAGATAAAGTGTCCTTGGTGTCCCCACTTAATTCATATGATATCACTAGCTTGAGGCATTGTCATTTACAGCCTCAGTGCAGAGTAAAGCCACAGGAGGGTAGAAGAGCCTCGGGCACATTGAATTCATCTTCCTGGAGCAGCATTAACCCTGTTCCTTGACCAACTTACTTTACCCATTTGGAGAGCATCCTGTTGATTTTTTCATTTTAGATGGATTTACTTCACTCAAAATTCTGAGGCCCTGGTAAAGTACAACCAGAAAACAAACACATTTTAGACTTATCATATATACCAAACCAGAGCTATGAAGATCGTATTTTTGGTGTCCAAGAAAGAAGCCCTGAATCTGCTATGAGGACATGCATATCACACCAGATATGCAAAATTAACTACTATTAACTCCCTCTGATCAGCATACCTTTCCAGTATATCTTTTATGTCACCACTCTGCATTATTGCAGCCATGGCCCATGTATCCTCCCCCTCACCAAAGAAGGCAGTGGGAGGCAGGAAAACTTATCAGGGACCAATAACTGGACATTTCTGGCAAAATGAGAATGAGTAGGCTGCCCAGAGACTAGGCCTCTTAAATTCCTGCTATTTCATTATAGCACAACATCTGGCAAGCAGTGAAAGGGCCTTTTTGTACATCTCAGCCAGCATACCCAAAAGGCAACAATAATGCTTCTTGAATTTATAGAAATGTGTACCTTAAAGATGAACTTTATAAAGAGTTTTGGCTGCTTGAAGATGTGCTTTTTATTAAAATCATGTTATTATTTTAGATACACATAAGCACTGCGATTGAAATAGAGTTCATAAGGTTACCTTCAATTTGTTTGTTTATTTGTTTTTGCTTGTAATTCAAGCCACTTGGATGCCAAGGCATGAAATAATTGCATGTGGTTCTCAAACAGGTCTTCTATATCTACCAATGAAACTCTAAATTGGCTTTCTTAAATAAACCACTCCTATCATTTTCCATAAATATGCATTGTCCCCTCACACATGCAGGAAACTGGGCCATGCACTGAAGAACACATTAGGACAAAAGACATCTATGGCAGCACATACTTCAAAGAGCTTACAATTTAGCTGTGTGAACCCAGGAACAGCTACATAATTTACAAGGTCTAATGCAAAATGAAAATGTGGAACTCCTCATTCGAAAGTTATTAAAAAATTCAAGACAGCAACAAGCAGAACATGAAACCAAGCACGGGGATCTTTCTGAGCATCAGTAGTCCTGTGCAACTGTACAGGAAGCCAGATCTAAATGAAACATGAACACATATTGAGCATGTGATAGATGTAATGTGCTAAGTTCTTTATTTTGAATTAGCTCATTTAACCTTCAAAATGGCTTTGTATGGTTACTATTATCCACAGTTTACTGAAAAGAAACTAAAGCTCAAAGAGGCTAAAGAGTGGGTTACACAACTAGTTTGATTGAACTGCAGGTCAGACTATAATCAAGCCCTTATTTAGAGGATATAAGCTATACATATAAAACTATAATTCAAATTATGAGGTATTAAATGGTAAATGTCTGAGTGGTATATTCAATAAAGGTTTTAATCAATGAATGGTATTTAGGCAAGTCAAGCTATAATGTTGGGCAACCTCTAAAAAATTCCATTATTGTGAGGTATAACCAAATCAGTCATTGCATCAGACAGTGGCAGGGATGGGGGGGAGTCACTAGTATTTTTGACCTGACATTGTGTGGGGAAAACTGAATTAATAATTTAAAATTTTTAATTTTTGTTTTATTTTCTTAGTCTCTAACAGCTCAACTAATTGTCCTCTTAGGCTGCCCTGTACAAAATTATGTGGGATTTAAAACCCTGATTAATAGCATTGTCCTTGACTGCAAGCTTCAAGCCTTGCCCCTCAAGAGCTCCCTCAAGTGCTGTTAAATTCTCTTCACCACAGCTGAGGCTGTTTTCTAGGATGGAGTAGCATTATTAATGTCTAAAGAGAAAAAACCATCTCCGAATATTCCAGGGTTTCTTTTTCTGATTTGCTTTGTGAGCACATAGTGGCTTATACACATAAGACCATTTATTCCCCAAATAATTTACCTGAATGCACTTGAATCATGACAACTGTAGACTTATACTTAGTAAGCATTCCATCACTACACTTGTCAAACACCCATCAGATAATTACTGTATTTGATTAGAAGACATAAGACAACAAAGCTCTCACCACTTTATATTAGCTTGAAAATGAAGAAACCAAATCATTATTCCCCTAAATTTAGAGAATCTTAAAATAAATGTATGAAAAGCATGTATAATATTGATACCACTCCCTTTAAAGAAACTTTGATTAAATTATCACTTATGTCTGGATCATTTTCTAGTGCTAGAAAGTAAGGAAGTGCTAAAAAAAACACAGTGCTGAGAACATGCCAAATGGATGTAGGAGCCAACTGAAAGCAATGGCCCAAACTGGAACAATGTGAGCACCACAGTAGTCAATGTGTATTGGAATATAAGCCAAAGTATAAAATAAATATTGATGTATCCATGTTGATATAAATAAAAGATTGAGCTAATAATAAATAGGGACCAATAGACAAATCTCCATATAGAGGAAAATCAAATTATGTATGTAGGTACTCAACCATCAAGGATAGAGAGCATAATTTCACACCCTATAAATGTGGGCTGCACATAGTACCTTCCTCTAAAAAGCGTGGTATGGAAAGGGGTGGGGGAGAGTAACTTTGCAGTAGAGAAAATTGCCAGATACTCCCTCAGCTAAATAATTAAGGTTAACATCGTCAATGATAACTCATGAAATAATATGTGCTCTTGATATAATGTGATGCCAGGGCACCTGCTTCTGTGGACTTCCAACCCAGAACCCGTAACCCCATTGTAAGCATAAGAAAAACATCAGACAGACTTGAATTGATGGGTACTCCTCAGAATACCTGACCGGGTAATACTCTTCAAAACTGACAAGGTAGTAAAAAATGAGGAAAGTCTGATAAAACTGTCACAGTTTAGAGGAGCCCGAGGAGGGAGCATGATGGCTGAAGGTAATGCGTTATCCTGGAACAGAACAAGAACATTAAGGATAAACTAAGCTTCAGATACATGAAACAAGCTGGCCTAAGATATTTATCATGATAAAAACGGCCTCAGTATACATCTGCTGTTATGATTCAACCCCAGAGGGTTGTCTTGGTGGAGATGCAATACTGAGTACAGTGCCCAAGTTTTCTATTATGGACTATGGAATAAAATACCATAAATAAGACTACAATCTTTAAGATGGTATTACTTCTTTAAAAAATGTGTCTGTTAGTCTGGTTTTAACACATTAGAAACAATGTCCATTATAGGAATTTATTGCTGGGCTAGAAGTCACCTGGTAGCAAGGCAGCGCTACATTTTGTTGAGGATGTATATGATAAATTCTTAAGTTCCCTAAGTTGTCTAACAAATGAATATGAAGCATCTCTATTTGTCGACATAAGTGGTTTTCAGTTTTATTGCTTTCCTGGCAAGGACACATCCTCACTTAATAGGCTATGTATGTATAGGGAGTCCCCAACTTATAAATTGGTTAGTGTTACAAAGGCTCATTTGTAAGTTAGTGGTTTAGAACTCAAAATACATTTTTTTCACAGATTCCAGCTTATGAACAATAGATAAATTTACAACCAAACCCAGCTAATTTGGTTTTAGTTGTATTTATTATCATTATTTAGTTCTTAAGATAATTATATTGTACAAAATTTGAAGGGTAAGAACAAGGAAAAATAATAAAATAAAATCACCTGTATATTACCTTAACCTAATCTTTTCTTCTCATTTATATGAATGCATTTTTACAAATTGAAATCATTCCATATGTGGGGGTTTTTTTATAACTTGATTTACTCATTTAACATCTTAAAATATTGCTGTTGTATTTTCTGGGATTTGTTGCCATTTATTTTTTTATTTAAACAAGTGATAAGGCATATAGCAATATAGTACAGAATGTCAGGAATAACCATCTTATAAGCACTAGATCACTGCCCTCTCCAAAGCCCCCATTCCCAGAAAGAGCCCGTTTCAAGTTTTTCTGTTCTCTCAAGTATTTTATTTTATTTTTTTTTTAACCCTCACCCAAGGAGGACATGCTTAGAGAGAGAAAGAGAGAGAGAGAGAAAGAGAGAGAAAGAAACATTGATGTGAGAGAGATACACCAATTGGTTGACTTACATACATACCCCGAACGGATACTGAACCCGAACCCAGATATGTGACTGATATTCAGCCAGCAGCCTTTCGGTGCACAGGACAACACCCAACCCACTGAGCCTCTCTGGCCATGGCAGTCTTCACATCTTTAAAGTAGCATGCCTAAGCTGCAATTTATTTTTAAATTGTTTTGAATTAAAAATAATAATACAGTAGATGCAAATGGCATAAAATTCAACAGTATATAGGTTATATGGTAGAAGTATTCTTTTTGCCAGTGTCTCCTATAAATTGTCCAAAAATTCATAAGAAAGCAAGTAAAGTTTTGAAAATTTTAATTCTTCTTACATTTGACTGAATTTGACTGGTCTTAGGTTGAAAATCATTTTTATTAAGAATTTTGAAGGCATTGCTTCATTATCTTCAAGCTATCCATATATCAGATCAGTTCTTTGCTGTTTTCCTTCAGATTTTTGTGAAAGGTCTGTTTCTTACTTAGAAGCTTATAGGAACACCAAGGATAACCTTTCTTTATCCTTAGTGATCTAAAAGTATCACGAAGAAGTGCTTTGTTTGCATCTGTATGTTCATTTATTTGGGCAATCAAGCCTAAAATGTATCCAAAATTATGCTTTAAGGAAAGCTACTGAAAGAAAAATTGTTTGTTCAAAAGAGGAGAAGAAAGGGGATGTGAGTGTGTATACATGTGTGTGTAAGGCAGTGGTTGACACTGAACAGGGGCAAGAATTAATTTTAATACTTAAGTCTCATAGCCAATTGTTCAGTGTTTATAGGATTTTTTATCTTAATATTTAACAATTTTTAGGATTTTTAAAAACTGAACTGTTTTCTTCTGGAAACCTTAAAATCTTCTAAAACTTAGTTTATTTGTAATTGTCTTTCTGCTAGATTAACATACAAATGGTAACTTATCTAGGTATTAAAAATATTGGTAAATCTTAGTGCTTAAAAAAATGCATGTATTATTTCCTTGTTTTCTAGAATTTACTGTTCAGGAATGTATGAAATCAACCTGAACCTTCTTCCATTTAGGCACATACTTTGGTTTAAATTGCTTCATTATTTTCTGGTGCATGTAAGCTTTTATATCCTATACAGTCTAATTATTCTTCAAGAAATGTTTGATGATCTCATAATATATTTTACATGATACATGAAAAATTCTTTATATCAGATATTCTGGTGCATCTTAAGAATAGGTAAATTTTAATTTATTATTGTTTGATTTTTTTTTTTTAATTTGCCTTCAGGAAGCATAACATAATGGTTATACGTAGAGCATGGGCTAAGGAGCCAGACTGAGCGTGAAACCTTGCTCTTCCGCTAACTTTGGGCATTACCCTCTCTCCTCAGTTTCCTCATCTATAAAATGCACACAGTAATATAACCCTTAACAGGTCTGTGTGAGGCTCAAATGAATGAAAGCACTTAGAAGAGTGCATGGTGTGTAAGTAGACAGTCAGTGTTGCCTATTTTATGGTGTCTCAGGTTGTTTTTAACTATTCTTAAGGCTTACTAATCCACTTTTAATTATAGTTTCTCATAATTTTGATATATTTTACATTTGCATTCAAACTGTGCTTGCCATTATTGTTCTCTGCATGAATCACTGAAGTTTATGAAGTATATAATCTGTTTGTAATGTTTCTCATGAAGGTTAAATTCCACTATTGAATTTTAGCTCATCTCCAGGTTTTGTTTGTGTGTGTGTGTTTTATATATCAATGCATTCTCTTCTTAGCTCACTTTCTTCCCATCTTGGTCACTCTCTTTTTATCATTTTTACCATGCTTTTCTTTTTCTTCATAGAAGTCATGTTTAAATGAATTTCAAGCCCAAAGCACACGCTTTCAAAAATCTGTTTCTACAGACTCTAGTAGACCCTTCTCAAATATACTGCGTCCTTCATATCCTAAGGCCTACCTATGTGCTCCTCTTATGTTTCAGAGTCTTGTCTCCTTATAGCCAAACCTTTCTTTTTTTGTAAATTCCTGAACAAGAAAAGGAGTATTTAGATCATTAGTTGAATATTCCTTGGTTCTTCTTTCTGTACACCTGACTGTATGTTGAGCCTTCCTCAAGTACCTTTAGCTGGAGAGCTGCTTGGTGTAAATTTGTACTAACTCTTTAGTTATTCCACACAATGTCAGGTGGCCAGGACATTATTTGACCTCATTTCTGCAGATGTCTAGCATCTTAAAGAAGCAGTACAGGGTAGTATCAGGATTCACAGAAGCCACAATAAGCAGAAAACTAGCAGAACAATAGGGGATTGACCAAGAAAGAAGCCTGGGACCCACAAACTGGTGTGAAGGCTAAAATAAGCAGAAAAGTAAATATAGAAAATTAACTAATGGTCTTCTAGATTTCATGAAAGAGAAGAAATAAAGTTTTCCTTTTTTGCCTATAAATATCTATGACCAAGCTTTCTGATTTGTCCCAGATGGACTGGATTATGCCCACCTAATTAGCATACTCATTCACTCTTTAGAGTCTCTGTTGGAGGTTAAGTTATATGACCCTCCCCCATATCTAGGATTTCTTTATGCTCCATCAAGCTGAAAATCTGAAGGAATAACACATGGTACATGTACCAACTCTCAGTTAAAGATAGATAAAGAAGCTTCTAAGCAGTGTAGCACAAATAGGAAATTTGGGGGTTGCATGTAACAAAATACCCTGTTTCCTGGAGTCTATAATAATGTTCTGTGCTAAAGAATTCTGCATTCCATTCAAATTATTAGTTTTTAGTTTCTTGGTAAGAATTAGCTTCTGAGCACCAGTACCCTGACTATGTTTTTTCTCTTCCAAGAAACAAAATTTTCAAAAACCTGTTTTAAGAATATGTCAGGTTGCATCTTTTCTGGAAAAATGGCTAAATAGTCCCTTCTCTCAATTCACCCCTCACTAGTGTATATTGCTGCTCTGAAATTTTTGTGACATTCTCATTATCCATATCTTCTCCTAATTGTAATCATTTGTGTTTGAGTAAAGTCTAAATCTCTTTGGACCTAAGTGTACTCTCTGTAATGTGAGGGATTTGAAATAGAGCTGGCTAAACATCCTTCAAAAATTTATAAATATATGATTCTCTATTCCCACAGTGATGTCACTTCTTTGTCCCCAGCTACAATCTCACGTTTATGGACATTTCTTTATAACAAAATGTTATTCTCTTCCCCCTTCTATCAATTCTCCCTTCTATCAAAGGAAGGCACTTTCCTTTGAACAAGCTGTACCTTCGCATTGCTGTATTGCAGTCAATCACTCTAAGACTCAGTGAAACTGAGGCTCTTCTTGTTGTGGTATGTATATGCAATGGAATGTTATCCCAGCATTAAAAAAAGAGGAAATCTTGCCACTTGCAACAACACAGATGGATGTTGAGGTCATTATGCTGAATGAAATGTAAGTCAGACAAAGAAAGACAAATACTGTATGATCTTACTTATATGTGACATCTTAAAAAAAAAAAGAACAACCAAACTCACAGAAGAAGAAATCAGATCATCAGATCTGTGGCTACCAGAGGTGGGAGTGGAGGTGGCGGGTTGGGACAAACTTCCAATTATAAGATAAATAAGTACCAGGAATGTAATTTACAACATGATGACTACAGTTAACACTGATGTATGATATTTATGAAAGTTGTTAGGAGTACAACTTATTGTGGTAATCTTTGCATGATTATATAAATCAAATCATCATACTGTACAACCTAAACTTATACAGTGTTATATATCAATTATGTTTCAATATAACCAGAAAACTTTCTCTTGTGTTAAAATTTCAAGGCCATTCATTTATTGTCCATTCTCTGTGCATTACTTTATAAACATTTGAGACCACAAATAATAACTCACCCATCTTTCTTATTAATTCCTTCTAGAGTAGCTAAATACCAGCAACCATCTCCTGTTTCTATCCATTAATATTTTACAATTTCCATTTTAATTTCAACTATATTTTCCCTCAGTAGAATTTTCCTTTAAGGTCTCCTTGACTAAAGATCTTCACAAATGTTCTTTATCTTTACACTGTCACTTGCTAGTAGTCCTTAATTTTGTTATCGTGAGACTAATAGAGGAAATGTCCTCTTTTTCTGCCTTATGGAAGCAATTTTTCAAACCCCACATCTTCTCTCTTTTCTAAAATAATATACTTCAACTTAAAGAAGAGATTAAAACAACACCTCTGCCCTCAAGACTTTGAGTTTCCTACAAAGGATTTTTGAAGAGACTGGAGACAGATTCCAGAATTATACTCAAGTAGGTTATATAATGAAAGCATCCACCTCTCTTGACTGCACTGGGCACTGATTAATGACAGTGTTTAAACCCAGATTTTTATTGATTAAAGGCAGTTTTTGAAATTCAAACACTAGTTTTATGTTCTTGGAACATGTAAGATTAAAGAAGTCTCTGCTCCTTCAAGACATAGGGGAAGAAACTGCTCACATGTTTCTTCAACTTTCTGCATCTCACTGCCCCTTCTCTTCTTTTGTCATTTTCAATGAAATTTAAACTCCCATTAAAAATTTGAAAAGTACTAAGGGAAAAAATGAACTTTAAATGTCTATATTCATAGGACAAAGGTAATGAAAGTTAGGGAAATAAGATATGTTTAGTATCCTAATTTATGACAACCAAAAAATTATATGAGAGCAAAATGAAAATGAAATAAGGTATTTTTATGAAAATTGGTTAAAATTTTACACATTAATTCCAACCTGTTATTAAAATTTTCTGAGCCAGACAGAAAATTGAATGTAGACTAAGGAACAGCACTCAATGGCAGTGACATTTCCTGACAGACCAATTCTTTGCATATCAGCAGAGCTAATTATTTTCAATCTGACAGCAACAGTTTAACCCATTCCCCAGAGGAAAGCGCCTCTTATAAGACCAATGACCTAAGTATTCATTTGGATGCCAATCTAGTTTGGCAATATATATTTAAAATACAATTGATGTTCAATGGCTAATGTATAAATAATAAGCATGATTTTTCATGAATGCTGTAGAATGTTTAGTGTGTGTGCATGTGTGTGTGTTGGAGTGTGTGTGTGTCTATAAGTGAAATTGTGAGGTATCCTCATTTGCTATCCACATATAAAACCCCATTAAACAATTCAAGTATTCTCTTAGGCTCCTTAAAAATTTGCTACAAGGTGATATTTTGCTAAAAGGAGGTGATATTTTGTTAATTCCAACCATAGCATATACTATCAAAAGTTGTTAATCTTCAGTTTACAGTATCACATTTATAAGACACAAGGCCAAGGAGAGATTATTCAGACAAAAATACATTGTGCAACTGAAAATATCAAGATTGGATGTTCAACACGATTAAATTAATTAACTTTTACCCTTTACCACTCATTTTCATCAAATGAACACTGTACTCCCCACTGTACCCCATCTCTTACATACACACTGATACCTTCCAGGAATCAAATATATGGTTCAGTGTTCGTGAAAAGAAATTCTGCTCTGCCATAAAAGTAGGACAAATTAAAAGAGAGCACAAAGGCTAACATTTTTCTTTAAATATAAAAGTGGGCAAACAGGAACACTTGGCCCTGAGCATTTCTTAGGGATGTGCTTAGTGGAATGCTTTACACACAAGGACTCTTCAGCCTCCATTGCCTCAAAGAGTGACCTATCTTTTAGCCCACAGATCTCATATTTATTTGTGAGCAAAGTCCACCTCTTAATCAGATAACTGGTAAGAGTGGTTTACAGAATTTGGGGGACGGACGATAGAGAGTCCTTGCCTCCGTTGCATCTCAAGCTTCTCCTTTCCATTTGTTCTGCCTCTTTTGCACCCATACAATGGACAGTGAAAATTCTATGGGGAGAGGATAAATAGGAAGCACAGCTATCATGTTTTCAATTGTTTAGTGTATTTATAGCCAATGCTCCACACATTTGAATGGACATAAAGATCTCTTTCCTAACTGTTTGATTGGGGTAAGATTTAAAATACGCAGATATGGTTCACATTACAGTTTGTTCCTTCTACCATTGTTAGTACTGGCTACAAAAGTTGATAGTGGTTTAAATTTGGGTGTCATCCAATTTTGTCTGTCTGTCTTCTGCTGTAACCCATTAAAATGCCTCTCTTATTCTAAGCACCTTTTATGAAAACTTTGTGACATAAAGGGAACAGTGTGGGCGCTATCTCAGCAAAATGGTTCTGTCAGCCCCAGATTGTAATGGACCACAGCAACATTGACACCTTTTACTGGATTAAGTGATTATGTAAACATGGAGCATTATTAATTTCCTTAATGTTTATCACCTCAGGGTCAGTTAAGAACATCATATTAACTCTATGCTTGAGAGAGCATGATTTGTCCTAGTAAGGAGAGAAGGCTCATGAGTGAAATGAGAAGATAGCAGTATTTTGGCTTGTAGCTATGGAGATGGCACAGTTGAGGCTACTAATTCCTAAATGTAGGTCACCCAATATAAAAGGCAACTAGGACTGGCCTGGCGGGGCTCAGTGGTTGAGCATCGACCTATGATCCGGGAGATCATGGTTCAATTCCCGGTCGAGGCACATGCCCAGGTTGTGGGCTCAATCCCCAGTCGGGGGCGTGCAGGAGGCAGCTGATCAATGACTCTCATAATTGATGTTTCTCTCTCTCTCCCTCTCCCTTCCTCTCTCTTTAAATATATAAAAATATATTTAAACAAACAAACAAAAAAGCAACTAGAAAACTTTCCTGGATAAACTTCACCAGTTTACTCAGGCACAGGAAAAGTGATAAAGACTATCAAGAAATCCACAACCCAAAACATTTTGGATGAAAACCTAAAAAACCTGAAGGAGACTTTTGGAAGGCAAGTTCTCCCACATAAGTTTTCATCTTCAGTTACCGATGTTTTTAGTTAAGGCTAAGAGAATTTAAAATTCATGTTGTAGCATTTTGAGATTAATCTTTGTGTTTTAAACCTGTTGATTTGTCATCATTATAAATAATTATATTCTGAGCACTGTGCTGTGAGATAAAGAGAGGCGAGAGCATATTAAAGATAATACTTTTCTCATGGAACTTACAATTAATTTCAGGATTGGCAGCTACAAATTTGAATAGAGAATATAAACTAACTTAATGACATAGGTTGTTTTAGTATAAGTAATAGTAATGCATGTGGCACTGAAGAAATCCTAGAGGACTATAAGTAATATTTCTGTCCTTTTTTATTTCCTTATATGTAAATTTTTGCTATTATGCATTTGGTTTATTTTTATTAGTATTGCATGTTAATAAATGGGCCATTACAGACAGAGCTTATTTTTAGCTCAATATTTCTGTTAATAATAAATTATATCTATAAATTCTAAGAAGAAACACAGACATAAAATGGCAAATTGTGCTCCACATGTAGGTGAGGGAGGAGTAGGTGAGTGCTACTTAAGAGCAATACTTCTTAATTCTTAAGACAACGTGTAGTGGTGGCCACAATAATGCCATTTATATATGTGACATTTTATGGTTTCGAAGATTACGTTCTCATATATTCTCCTATTTTATTCCTAAAACAATCTTGTGAAGATAGCATAAAAATTATCATTATTTTTATTTTATACAAAACAATAAGCGTAGCCAGAGCTCCTGAGATGATACGACTGGTGAATTGCAGGTCGAGGATTAGAAGTCGACGCTTAACTATTAATCCAGTGCCTGTCAGTTGTTCCGGAGCACAGTAAAAGGTAGCTGTGTCTATCTGTGTGAGTAATGGCAGAAGGGAAATCATATATGAAAGCTGAGAGAGAGACACACAATGAGAGATGAATGCAGAAGAGGTTCTCAAATCTATAGGGATGTTCCAAGTTGAAATGCCCAGAACAGCATTACATAAAATTCTAAAGGAAACACATGTTTCCAGCTAGGTTTTGAAGGAAATCATTAAGAACAATAAAAGAACTGCCCTGGCCAGTATTGCTCAGTGATTACAGTGTCCCCCGCCCCCACCCCCATCACAAAAAGATGGTAGTTTGGATTCCCTGTCAAGAACACACGCCTGGGTTGCAGGTTCAATACCCACCCCAGTTGGGGTGCCTGTGGAAGGCAACTAACTGATGTCTCTCTCAGGTCGATGTTTCTGTCTCTCTCTGTCTCCTCCCTCCTTCCCTTCCACTCTCTCTAAAAATCAGTGGAAAAAATATCCTTGGGTGACAGTTAACAGCAACAACAAAAAAGAACAATAAAAGAATCAAAGGTTGAAATTAATAGATAACAAAGAGGAAGGTGCACTCTTCAGCTGCAAAGGCAGGACGGCCTTACACCGGGACAAGAGGCCTCTGTGCGCGGAGCCAAGAATCTGTTCTCCCTCTCTGCCACTCAAGTTTCAAAATTCCTGACCAAATGGACTCAAACTCATTTGATAACATATTCAGGCCTCTTCCCTGGGTTCAGTTTCCCTGGGGTAGTTGCTTGCAGATGAGAGAAAGTGTGAACAGATCTTGGATATGTGGGCTGAGGTTTTTATACCTACGTATACAGGCGGCTGTCTGGTGCAGACAGATCTGGGGGTGAGAAGAAGCATACAGCTCCGAGGGGCCTAGGAATTCTCAGTTTGAACTTGGCTTTTCAGTGGCATTTGTGAAGGTAGGAGGATTAACATAGTTCTTGAACAGTCTGTGGGCTCCACTTACCATTTAGGTGTGGTATGGGGACATCCAACTATAATCTTCCATCAGGGTCCAAAAATGTTAAGGTTGCACCCATTCAAAGAGAATCCTTTTTAAATAAAAATTATGTAATAAACAGAGTTAAATGAAAATTGAAGACATATATATATAAAATCTTGTGGCCCTGGCCAATGCAGCTCAGTTGACTGGAACACCATCCTATACACCAAAAGGTGGTGGGTTCAATTTCCAGTCAGGGCACATACCAGGTTGAGGATCCCATCTCCAGTCCATGTTTTTTTCCCTCTCTCCCTTCCTCTCTCTCTCAAATTTAAGTATATATGTATATACTTAAATTTATATACTTAAATATATCTATATCTATATCTATAGATATATATATATAGATGATGATATAGATGATATAGATGATGATGATATAGATATAGATATAGATGATATAGATATAGATGATATAGATATAGATGATATAGATATAGAGGTAGATAGATATAGATATAGATATAGATATAGATGATATAGATATAGATATAGATATAGATATAGATATAGATATAGATATAGATATAGATATAGATATAGATATAGATGATATAGATATAGATATATCTGTGTGTGTGTGTATAATCTCCTCAGGCAAGGAAAAAAATTGTGTTCAAAATATGTTCAAGTCTCCAGGTCCAAATACATCATTTGTTTCAATTTATGATTTGACTGTGATTGCTTAAACTAATATTTATTTTTTAGAAATCATGTAAACAAAGAGATGCCAGCAGCTGAGCAAATATCTTTGTGATTTCAGATAAGAAAATAAAGTGAATGTCAAAAACTCTAGACAGTTTCTGATCTCTGGAGCTATTTGAACAGATTCTTCAGAGCACTTACAAAATAAAACAATAACCAATAATGGTTAGCTAGTGTTCTGAGGACAAAAATTATGAGAAATGAGATAAATTTTCATTTATTTCAGGCTTGCTAAAATGGTTCATTTAACATAAATTCACCAAGGTAGTCAGGACAGTTTCTCATGATATTCTATCATGGATAAATGAAAAAACCACACAGGATGAGAGTAAAGATAAGAGGATTTGTATCTGCTTGAATAATCCAATTACTGAGTTCATTAATAGTGGGCCATTGAACTCAGAGATTTAATCCGATCTACATTTTTATTGACCGAATACAAGGAAACATAGATTCTGCATACTGAGTTTATGGTTGACTCCAAACTAAGAACAGTTAGCCAATTGGTTATGTGAGTGAAGCCTAGGAAAACCAAATGAAGAACTGAAATGACAAATGTGAATCTGAACCCTGGAACAAGGTGACCAGATGGCTTTGGGGGACAGTTTAAAATTGATGCTGCTTGTGTGCAACTCAATTTTGTCTTTAGACTTTGCCAAATCAACATGATGTGCAGCCTCTAGTATATTTTCAATCTAGATTCATATAGGGATTTTTTTTGTTTTTATAAAAAAGGAGGGGGAAGATTTGCATGCTTGTTCCTGAAATGGAGATGATAAAACAGAGGACAGAAAAGCATCTCTTCTCTAGCTGGCTTGCAGGACTAGATCTCCCTCCCCCAGAATGTGTGGGTAAGGAGCAGCAGCTAGAGGAGTCTTTTATTTCAGTGAATATAGATTTATTTTCTTTCTGAATGCAAAACTGATGTATGCTCATTATGAACAATATTCCAAACAACAAAGTTAAGTACAAAGAATAAAGTGAAAAATTCTCCTGAAATCTCTTTACACAGAGATACCCACTGATAATACTTGATGATCAGTTTTCTGGATATTACCCTATATGTGTGAAATGAATGTGATCATTTTGTGCCCGCTGTTCAGAAACCTAAGCCATTAGTGGGAAAGCCCTTGTGAAATTTAGGACAGAATCAGTCTCACTTTGGTTCCTGGATTCCAAAGTTTATAAAGTGCCTAAAACACAGTGGCACATTTCGGCTGAGTCTGCCAAGCAGTGGCAGCAGGAAACAGCATTTTTCTGGAAAGCAACAGCTCAGAGGGACGCTTTACCCAAGCGACTTGTAGGAAGCAACCCGCAAACCTGAAACAGAGAAAGAGCAGATTTGCATCACGTAGTATGGCGGACACTATATTGTATGTGACTTTATGTCGAGGCTAAAGTCTTGGGTGTCTTTACTGGGGGAGCAGTGTTTGGATATTGAATATTCATGTTAATATTATTTGTTCCCAGAAACTGAGACCTGGCATGCTTTGATTTTACTAGTAAGAGCTTGCTTTGGCCTCAGACTCTGATAGGGAATGTTTTTCCTAGTTTAGGCTGGATCATGTGTGTATTGCAAACATTCCTTTTCTTAGATTGAAGGCTGGCTTAAGCAGACAGGGCCTTGATGACTACTTTCCCCTTCACCCACCTTCGTTCCCACTGGCCTTATGATGGGAGCAACAGTTCTGAAGGGGGCAGGAAAAGAGGAGGAAAGGAGGAAGGCTATGTATCCAGAGGAGCAGGAGGATAACGGAGGGCCTCTCTTATCCTAACAGCCATATGAGAGAAGCTCCTAGAGGAAAAAGCAAACCAGAAACAGGGAAACATGAGGAATGTGCCTCACAGAAGAGTAGTGTTAACCTCTCCTTTAAATACTGAGGTCCCCTGGTGTAACTCGGCTTAGAGTGAGTGCCCATGAGTCGGGGGAAGGCACAGAAATAAAAGAGCAAAACTTGGGCTTCCTTCCTGGCGAAATTTGGTAGCTAATAGTAAAGGTCAGCAGCATCATTTTCAAATTATTGTTTTATGTTCACGTTCTTTTAAAATGACATTATAGCCCAGCCTGTGTGGCTCAGCAATTGAGCATCCACCTAGGATCCAGGAGACGGAGATTCTATTTCCCGGTCAGGGCTTATGCCCGGGTTGCTGGCTCGATCCCCAGTCGGGGGCGTGTAGGAGGCAGCCGATCAATGACTCATCATTGATGGTTCTCTCTCTCTCTCTCTCTCTCTCTCCTTCCCCCTTCCTCTCTCTGAAATCAATAAAGGTATATTTTTTTAAATAAATAAACAACTAAAATGGCATTATAATCCAGGTAGTAAGTATGCTTAGTACTGATTTATCTTCTTTAATTCCCACAACCCTTTGGGATTATTATTCTCACTCTCCTGATGAGGAAATGGAAACTTAGATTTAAGTAACTTGCCCAGTCGCACATGGTAAGAGGCAGAACTGGAATGTGAACTCAGGTGTTCACTGTGCTCTTCTCTCCTTGCATCCTCCCAATTTTTTTAAATCCCCACCTGAGGATTTGTAACTGAGGATATGTACCCAAGGATATGTTTAGAGAGAGGAAGGAAGAGAGAGAAAGAGAAACATCAGTCATTTTCCTCCTGAACACGACCCAATCAAGGATTGAACCTGAATCTAGGTATGTGCCTTGACCAGGAATCAAACCTGCAACCTTTTTGGTGTTTGGGATGATGCTCCAACCAACTGAGCCACCCAGCTAGGGCCCTTTTTTTTTTTCTTTAACTTAAGCTCCACTTAAATACACAGCTTACTATTGTATAGTGTTTGTACTTGATGTGCCTAAAATTGACTCTTCAATGGCTTTGTATTTCTACTTACATTCTTAAGAATTTCAGATTTTAAGAAAAGGTGCTAAAAGGAAAGAATTGCTTTTAGGAATTCAGTTATTTTCAGAGAATATTATAATCACATTGACTTTCTCTCTTTCTCTCTCTGTATATATAATATATATTCTAAGGTATTATTTTTTCAATTTGGAAGTTAAATCTAATTTTATATGTTATATAAAATATATGTATATGTATGCATCTTTGAGGCTAAAATCTATATCTTATATAGTATATTTGTGTGTGTGTGTATATATATATATGATATATATGTGTGTATGTCCATGGATATATAATCATAAAATATTATTTTACCAGAGGTTTGGATTTTAACCAAATGTACATTCAAATGAAGACATATATTCAACTTCCTTAGCATATATACATCAAATCTTTAAAGTTTTTAAATTACTAAAGTTTGAAAATAATTTAAATAACTTATTAGTCTCAATTTGCAGACTAAATTCATTCATTTAAACCCACATTCTTTTTTCAAAGTTTAAAAATTCAAGTATATCTAGCATCTTATCTTTGCTTTAAAAGCATAGTAGATCATTAAAATGGGTATTTTCCACAATTAAGAAAACAAATAGAAACCAAATTAAAACTTAGGAAATATTTTTCTCACTACTCTCTCCCATATTCGATACTTATTGAGATTTAAAGGTCCTATAAATCTGGCCCTTTAGATAGGTGGGTAGAAGTTTTTCTGTATCTGAACCCTGGTGTTATTTCTCATGTAAAATGCCCTAACAGATGGGAGAATGACCCATTCTTCCTGTGTGTTATAGATATTGATTGTTTTCTTTTACAAAATGGAAGGTTAATGCTTCTGCTGAGTCCACATAACAGATTCTGCTGAAAAGTGAAACTCATTTTCAGTAGCTTAGAGTTGGAAACAAAATTCTTGCCAAAATACTTGCTAGGCCTTTACAACTAAAATCAAAGTGTAATTCAAACTGAACCAGGTGCGTGGATTTTTACAGATTACATGAGCATTTTCTTGGTTTACCCAAGGGATGCAGTGAATAGAATTTTCTAATTCAATTTGAAAGTCTTCATTTTGAAGCTTAGCATGGTTTTAGAAGAATATGGCATTTTATCTGGTAAATGAGTATTCCATATTGCAAATATTGATAATAAATTGAACTCATTCATATTTTGTTTATACCAAAGAATATAGTTTATCAAATTCAAAAGTATGAAATGGTGTCCCTAATGGCTAACTTTTGCTTTCATTGCCTATGTTTGCATTAGAAAGAATAAGAGGGATAATGATATTTGAGGACAGTTAAACACTCAGTTTTCATAAGTAATTTAAATGGCTTCATTTAGCAGATTTTTTGCGCTAGAGATAACTTATCTCAGTCATTTGTTTTGATTTCAAGAAAATAACTTCTGCATTGGTAACAAGCTGAAGTTTTAAAAGATCATGTGTATAACTGTCCCCAGAAAAATGAGCTACCCTAGCTCAGCTCCCTGGTTACTGCAGACTGCTGCACCCTCCACCAGCCGTGGGCCCCCTTGGACCCTGCTTCATTCAGACCAGAAATGGCTGAGGCAAGACCAGGACTAGCTCACCTTTCAAAAAAATAATTCCCCTTCTGCTTATGAAAAGAAGAACCTGGCCAAACCTTTTAAAATTGTGGCACAGTTACAAATAAAATCACAGTCAAAAGTTTAGTAATCTAATAGAAAAAGAGTTGGAAGATGTTGGAGAAGACATTCATCTAACTGATTATCTATTATGTAACAGAATAAGAATCTATGCATTCTTCCACTTTTGACTCCAAAACAATTCTGGGATAGAAATGTCCCAATTGTCTATTTCATACAGGAGCAATCCCAGGTAGGAAACTAAACAATTTGCTGAAGGACAAATAGCTGTTCAACTCCTAAGCCTGTGTTCTTTCTGAACATCTAGGTGGTCTTTCCTTACCACACAGAAGGTTCTTGATCTTTTTTGAATAATGAAGGACCAGAAATGAGGCTTAAAGTCACAGCTTTGCTTCTGGATTTAACATTTATTCTTGTCATCTTAGGTATAAGTGTGAACCTTAACTGTCACATATCAGACTTGGTTCCTCCTGCCAAAACAAAGCCCACTTTTGGTAGCGATATTGGTTCATGTGTTGAGATCTTTCTGGTTTTATTCATAATTAAACTGATTTCTAACTTGTGTATTAAAAATGTTGAGCCCTAGCCGGTTTGGCTCAGTGGTTAGAGAGTCAGCCCTCGGACTAAAGGGTGGAGGGTTTGATTCTGGACAGGGGCACTTGCCTCGGTTGCAGGTTTGATCCCTGGTCCCATTCGGAGCATGTGCGGGAGGCAACCAATCGCTGTGTGTCTCTCACATTGATGTTTCTCTCTCTTTCTCTCTCTCTCTCCCCCTCTCTCCCACTCTCTCTAAAAATCAATGGAAAAATATCCTCAGGTGAGAATTAACAACAACAACAACAACAAAGATGAAGTTGAGTTAAACTATTAGAAAAGAAAACACTCTTCCCTTTCTCCAAGGACCGGATTCACATCTATGTCTCCCAGTGGACAACCATGGGGATATTTTCACTACTTGGTAACATGGGAGAGTGCAAAATTGCACTAGGCAGAGTCTGTATGAAAGAATGTTTCCGTTTCATACCACAGAGATTTTGTTGCTATTATTTGTTTTGTTTTTCTAAAGCTAATTTCTTAATACAGTGTTTCTCAAAGTATGATCCACAGACCACCTGCATCAGAATGATGCTGGCTTAATTAATATCACTATTATTATATGTAAAAGAACTATAATGGTCTACATAGGACAGTTATTGATAATTAATTTCTTTCATTAAATGTTAATTTTCATTTGGAAATATTTTCCTCCATTAAACTTACAGATAATTTTTAAAGATAAAACACTTCATTAATATCTTGTCCCTCCAATTAAGTTTTCTTTCTTTTTTTCTTTTCTCCCTCACTCCCTTTCTGTTTTTCTTCTCTGCCCCTCTCTTTTTCCCTCTCTCCTTTTTTTCTTCTTTCTTTCCTTCCTTTCTCCTTTTTTCCCCTAAAACATCCTATTAACTCTGTCCATAACTTCATGTTATGCATTAGATAGAAATGATGATGAGTATGCCAATCAGGTTGTAAGAGTTGTTGTTTTTTAAATCCTCACCCAAGGATATGTTTTTATTGAGAGAGAGAGAGGTAGGCAGAGGGAGAGAGAGAGAGAAACATTGATGTGAGAAATGTAGATTGGTTGCCTCCTGCACATGCCCTGACTGGGAATCAAACCTGAGACCTTTTGGTGCCCTGGAGACACTCCAACCAACTGAGCCACACTGGACAGGGCTGGGGTTTTTTGTTTGTTTTTTAATTGAATTTAGATTTTCACTTTTCAATTAATTTAAGCACTAACTTTGTGCCAGGTTATTTTTTCAACAGGTACTAGTGTCTGTTTTATTTATGTGTCCAGTACATAATAGATATATTGAGTTCTATAGTAGAGCTATGGATAGCAGTAGGAGTAATCTGAAGAAAAAGTAATGAAAACGAACCTGGTCTGCAAGAATTGAGAAAAACTTTACCTAGGAATCAAAATGTGAATCAATTATAATTTGATTATGTTATACTCTACATTCAACACTTCCTACTCTTATGAAACATAAAGTGATTGCCTTGTAATAAGTCCAATGAATGGATATATTTATATATAGTTTTTCATAACTTTGCACATTTATTGTACAAAAAGTTCTAAATCTTTTTACCTGTTATAAAACAGGGTCCCCTATTTGTCTTACCTGTCATTGATCTTTTTTAAATACAGTGTCAATGTCTTAATATTTATACATAGACGTTAGTAACTGACCTAATCCTGTTAAAGAAGTTACAAAATACATTAAATATATCTAAAGTTTGACTTAAAATTTAAACTTTTTGTTGTGTTTCTCCTTCTAGTGTAGGGATTGTTTCCATGGAGAAAATTTAGAAAGGGGTTTTAAATAGAATGATATTATTAGATTTTATCAACAAATTCATTTTTTTCTTTCACTAATTGCATCTAACAGTTTAAATAGCTGTTGTACATTTACACAAGGAATACTAGGAGACCATACAAAAGAAAGATGGACCTGGAGAGGATTATGCTAAGTGAAATAAGCCAGTCAGAAAAAGACAAGTACCATATGATTTCATTCATAAGTGGAATCAAACGAACAAATTAAATTGACGAACAAAGTAAAACCAGAGGCATGGATGCAAGGAACAGACTGACAGCTGTCAGAGGGGAGACAAATGGGGCTGACTGGATAAAGGAAGGTGAAGAGATTAGCCAAAGAACATATATGCTTAACCGATAGACAACAGTGTGGTGATGGCCAAAGGGAAGGGGGGCAGTGTTGGGGCTGGGTGGAGGTGGGCAAAGGGGGAGAAATGGGGACATCTGTAATAGTGTCAACAGTAAAAATAAAGTTACAACACTGTGGGCGAATTTTCAATGATGCATTCCAGATGCAGAATAAATTTCTTATTTTTGATAGAAACTCAAGAAAGAGAGCAAAAGACTGATCATATCACAGGGAGATTTTTCTGATCCCTTACTAGTAAGCTCGCTGATCTTGCCTGAAATGCTTCCATTTGTCATGATTCCATAGATGACTAAAACCTGATATACATATGCCAGTGCTGGTATGGTGGTGCACTTGTTTTCAGTCCTAGACTGCCAGGACACTGGTTCCAAAGTCAAACTGAGTCCTGCATTGTGACTGCTGTCCACAGCCAAGGGTGGGTGACTGTGGAAGGCAGGGATGACTCACAGCTCCTGCACTGATAACATAACCTTTCTATTACCCTGATTATTCCATTCTTATCATGGGCCTACACTATACATATCATGCACAGGGAACGATACCATCAGAGGAAGGAGGGCTGAAAGTGCCTGGCCTGTTTAAGACACTGAAGATACTTCAGCGTTGCTTAAGAAAAGAGAATGGAACACCGGCCAGGTGTGGCTAGGCTAGTTGGAAGGCCATCCTGGACACCGAAAGGTCAGAGGTCATGGGTTCTATTCTTGGTCAGGGCGCATGCCTTGGTTGCAGTTTGATCCCCAGTTATGGTGTATGGAGGCAACCAATCAATGTTTCTCACATCAGTGTTTCTCTCTCACATCAATGTTTCTCTCTCTCTATTTCTCTTTCTCTCTCTCCCTCTTTCCCTCCCTTCCTTTCTCTAAAATCAATAAACTTACTCTCGAGTGAGGATTAAAAAAAGAGAGAGAATGAAGGGAAGAGATAGAATCCAGATTGCATGCAGTTCTGAATAATGTCCTAAGGAGTTTTGGACATGATCTTATAGTTCTAAGAAAAAGAGAACAAAAACCTCATAAGGCTTTCCATGTAGGAGTGATAAGATTGTGGTTGTGGGGAACAGCATTGCATTCCCTTAACGACTTAATAAAATGATCTAGACTTATGTAGGAAGAAAACCCCATATTAGCCATCACTCTTTACCCCACTCTTCCCAAGGAAGACGCTATTACCCTCATCAATTCTTGATCCAGTGTCCTGGCTTTTTGAAAATTACTGTCTTTTTTCAGTTGTTGCTTTGTTCCCCACTAGAAACCACCCAAATTCCAATGCACTAGTGTGTGTCTGACAGTTACTGAAGGCACTAAAAACTGAACAGAGCTTTCAAATAGCAACTTTGAACTGAATATTACACGTCACTGTTCTAAAAATCCTTCAGTCTTGCCTCCAGAGGACTCTTCTCTTGGCCATATCTCTCCCGTTTCTTGAGATTGGCTGCCTAGCCAAGTCAATGTCTTTATCTTTTCAAATTGTCATCACTCAACACCAAATGCCTTTAATTCCTTAAGCATAGCCTTTGAACTCTCTACTCATTATCTCTTCCTCAAATTATAGCTAAGTGCTCTTTACACATCCAAAATTGCATTAAAAGCTTGGATAAGCTAGGCCCATCATTTAGAGTCTCCAATCTCGAATAGCACACATTAAACAAATTTACTAAACATATAGGGAAATGTAATAGTTGCTAGAGGTGGCTTTGAAGATCAGTTTGGAAAAGATGGGCTCTTCAATAAATAGTGTTAAAGAAAGTGACTGTGCATATTGGAAAAAATAAAAATCTTTCTTTATGCCATATGCACACTTCCATTCCAGGTGAATCAAATTCTTAATAAAGACAAATATTTTAAATTCTCTGAAGAATGCACAGATTACTGTTATTAGTTTGGTGCATGAAAACATTTCATAAACAAGATACCAAGAAATGTAACCATAAAGGAATATATTAACAAAACCAAATATCAAATGTACGATCTCGCATTCATGAAAAAATAAACATTAAAAAACTAGAGACAATATTTGTCATACATAGAGATGAACCAAGATTGATATCAATAATCATGTTAAAAAAACAACTTCCTGCAAAAGAATAACTAAAAAGCAAACAACCCAAACAAAACATGGGCAAAAGAAATGAATAGGTACTTCAATGAAGAAAAAGCACAACTGGAAAATAAGCATACAAAAAGATGCTTAACTTCATTAGTGATAAGGGGAATGGAAATTAAGATTCTTATAAGATTTTTGCCTTAATTATATTATCAAGATTTTTAAAATATGGCAATATAAAATGTCTGTAAAGATGCCAAGCAATGAGAAGTCATATACTACTGGTGAGATTGTAAATTGGTACACGCAGTTGGGAAAACATTTTCTTATTTTCATGTGAGACACCCAGATAACACACCATGGAGAAATGTGCTCATCTGTACCAGGAGACAGGCACAAGAATGTTTATAACAGCATTGTTTGCAGCAGCAAAGGAGAAGAAACAACCAAGAGGATGCACTCTAACAATAGACATCAACCTGGATGAATCTCGGATGTTGTATGTGATGGGGGAAAAATCAGACCACCTCCTTCCGTGTAATACAATTTTTATCAAGCTCGAAAATGAACAAAATTAAACAATATTTGTTTACCTGCATACACAGGTGAAATACTGTACATACATAGCTGAATACAATGTGGAAAAGCAAAGAAATATAGGAACAAATCTTGGTGACCATTGCATTGAGAATGCTCTTTTCCAAACAGTGTTAGCATCACACTGTTTGTTTTGCTCCTATGTTTAATAACTACACTTATGTTATATATCTCATAGTCAGAGAGAATTATTCTTCCTCTGAGTTCCCAAAGAACACTGTACTCCTCACAGCACCCCGGGGGAGGAGGGAGACGGGAGATAGGTGACATAATTTAATACTGTCCTAGTATTAAAACCCTTATTAGTCCCAACCATAGAGCTTGTTCTTTATGGTTTTTTAAGATTTGTTTGTTAAATAGATTAGTGATGAGAAAAGTGAAGATAGCAAGAAAATCCTATTGGGAAATCATTTTCACATAAACAAAATTTAACCACGTTAATTTATTATTATGATTCCTAGTTTTGCTTTATTATTTTTTTGCCTTCTACAAGACAAAATAACAGATTATAATATTGTTTTGGTCAAGCACTAAGCAGTAACTACAAGGAAGGTGGTAAAGCAAACATTAAAATACAATTTTTAAATTTTATGTTATTCAATAACATTGCTGTGTCCTAAGAGGCAATTAAAAAAAGGTTTCCAGTCATGTTATATTCATTCTGTGTTTAAAAATAAAGCAGCATGGTTATTTTTCTTTAAAAAATACCTCACTTGGCAAAAATTAATTAAAGTTTAGCTTATCCAGTATGTTTGTTCCTGACTTATTCTTGTTGGCTTGAAATCTTCATTGTTTGACAATGAGCAATTAAAACATTATATTAAGTCAATGCTTTGGGTTATATTTCAGTGATATTGCAGTCAACAGCACAGAATTGCTTTACACAGGTAAGATAGAGGTAAGGAAAGGACAGCTTTCAGGATATAATTCACAGTGCACAGTTCTTGAGAAGGGGGAGTGGGTCTGACGATATTACATGATTATCCAGAAAAAAACCTCACAATTACAAGGAAATAAGAGTGAGAATATCTAGGCCACATTGAATGATTAGTTTATAATCCTGGAGAAAGTAAGATTTAAAACTCTGTATTCCTCCTTAATTTCAGTAATTCTGTCATCACTTAAAACCTTTTCAGTGGAGTATATCTGCTACACTTAACCAGGATCTTACACTTTTCTTCTGAAACAGAGAAGCATTACATTACAGTAGTAGCTAAAAAGCAAGGATTCTGGAGTGAACCTTCCATTTGACTTTTTGTTCTGTCCTTTACTACATATGTGATCTTGGGCAAGTTACTTAACCTCTTTAAGCCCCCAGTTTATCATCTGTAAAATGGCAAATAGAAAATAGTTAAGCAATGTTACTTACTATATTCAGCCTGCACTTGCAGTAACATTACGATCTCATCTGAAATTTTAGTGGATCTGTTAACAAAACAACAATTTCTTTTATAGTTAGTAAATTAGTAAACCATAGAAATCAATTACATTTTATTGTTGATCATGATTCAGCAACTATTTGTTGGGTATCTACTATAAGTCAGACACTAAACATGAATAAAATCTGATAATCTGCAAGATTTCTTAAAGTTCAAGTATAAGTCAGTATTTAGTGTGGAATTTTTATACAGAAATTATTGTCTTTTTATAAAAAAGAATTTACTTAAGGAAAATTTCATACTTTGCTATGGATAAAGATTAAAGAGAGAATAAAAGTACCATGGCTCTACACCACTACCACAATTCATCGCTGAGTCATTGTCTTAAGTATCAGAAACTTAACCTTGAGAGAGCTTCCTTCTGATTTCATGATTGATAGGACTAGTGATTTGAGAATGATTTAAGGAAAGCTCTCGTTTCTTCTCTCTTGCACAATGGCATTTAAACTCCTTAGTATGTAATACAGTATTTCTCAAGGGTCTACACCTGCCTTCCACTCTAATCATTTCTTTCCCTATTTCCTACACTTTACATTCCAAATCCCAGCTGAACTTCTGTTGCTTCTGCAGCTTTGACGTGTTTACTTCCTTATGGCATTTGCTTTGCCGGAAGTGCACCTGGGCTTGCCAATGCATTTGTGAATTCTCAGATTTTATATTTCTAACTCTATGTCGGGATATTTTTTCTTACCATTCCACATCCCAAATATTACTCACTTTGTCTCCTCTACTACTTTTCTATCCTATGAGCACTTGTATTGTTGCAATCACCATCAAGCTTTGCAATTATTTATTTTGCTATTTCTCCAGCTAACCATCAAGCCTCAAAAAGCTGAGTCCATGTCCTATTCATATTTGTGTATTCAGACCATTTCTCTTTCATGTAGAAGGTACACAATAAATATTAATGAAACTAAATTATAATAGTGTTTGAAGATCCTAAAAATTAAATAAATTTTAAATTTACATAAAAGGCAGTGTTTTCTGACCATTTGATTGATGATTAATTGATTACTTCATTCATTGAATCAATCAATATTTAGTGAGCATCTACTGTTTGTCAAGCATAGTGCCCTTTGTTCCTGTTCCCCTGCAGTTTAATGTGAATGTAAACAAATAAACACACATGTAAGGTAGCTCCTGATGAGGAGGAGTAGAAGAGAATAAACTAGGGCAGGGAGTATAGCAATACTGCATATGGTGCTGGGGAAGGCCTGTGAGGAAGAGATATTTTAGCTGAGACCTTAGTGTTGGAAAACAGTGACAATGAGGAAGAACAGACTTGAAAACAGAGGAAAAGTCCTGAAGTAGGACTAAGCTTAGGGTTGAACAAATAGAGAAAAAGCAATGTTTTGGGTTTTAGAGCACAAGGAGACAGGGGACCAGGACAAGGTTTCAAAGAAGTCAGTAGAAGTATATCATAAAGAACTTTTTGGTTCGTATCAGAGTTTGGGTTGCATTCATAATGCAGGGGGAAACTCCTTTAGGTTTTAAAGGAACAGCCTGATTTAATTTGAGTCTTTGAAAGATATATTTGGTTGTTGTGTAGAGAAAGGGTCATAGGAAGGCAAGGGTGGAGGTAGGGCAAAATAACAAATGAAGACCTGAAGCTAGTTTAAGATAAGAGCACTGAAGATGGGCAAACAGGTGGCTACGTGATATACGTGGTCAGGTGATGGGTCAGACACACAGGTAAAATGACAAGACGAATCAAGAACAGTTGAGGCTTGAACAGCTAGATGGATAGTTATAGCATTAACCAAGATGGAGAACACTAGAAAAGAAAAGTCTCAGGGTGGCAAATCAAAACTTCTCTTCTTGACATTAAATTTGGGATGCCTCTTAGCCAGGCAGAGATGTAAAGTGGAGTTCATGGGGAGAGGTCAGGCCTCTAGAAATTTATTTGTGAGTTACCATTATTATAGATGCCATTTAAAGGCAAAAGATTCAATAAAATCAAGTAGATTACATTCTTTTTAGGGATTGTTACTTTGAAATCCTGGAATCTGTGCTCATTCTAGTGGTAAATTAGCAAATTATTCAGTAATTCAGTAGTTGAATGTTTACTATCTGCCACATACTGGCGATACAACAGCAAACAAGACAAAGTTTTCTGCCTTCAAAGAGCTTAGATTCTCTTGAGGAAGACAAGTAACTAAATGTAAAAAGATATGCCAGTATGCTAAAGAAAAGTGAGGAGGGCTAGAGAAAAATATAGGTGCTATTTTAGGTAGTGTGGTTAGGAAAGGCCTTCCTGAAGAGCTGACACTTCTGCAGGCAAATATAAATCACAGACATCACTAATGTTTCACATTTATCCCCAGTAAAAATCCTCTAACTCACTAGGCAAAAGAAAACTTTATGTTCATACCTCAGATCATTTCTAAAAAGTTAGTTTTACTTGGTTTATTTGGCATATCTTGTGGGGTGTTTTTGTTTGTTTCTTAAAAATATATCTTTATTGATTTCAGAGAGAGGAAGGGAGAGGGAGAGAGAGATAGAAACATCAATGATGAGAGTCATTGATCGGCTGCTTCCTGCACGCCCTTGACTGGGGATGGAGCCCGCAACCCTGGCATTTGCCCTGACCACGAATCGAACCCCAATCGCCTGGATCCTAGGTCAACACTCAACCACTGAGCCACACCTGGCCAGGTGGCATATCTTGTGTTAATGTGAGCTCAATTCATTAGTAGACTTTGACAAAGGCTGAAAACTGTAAGAGATAATGTTGATACATATATGAAATAAGGCCCACCCATAAATTTTTCCTTTTTGAATTTTTATTTTTCCTTTTATGAATTTTTATTTTAACATTATTCCTCTGAAAACTAGCTATTTTAACTTGCATAGAGTAGTTATTTATGTGCATTTATAAGCTCTCTTCTTAGACTATAATCTTAACAAAAGGAGAGTTCATGACTGAGTCATATCTTATCCCTAAGACATCTAGAATACAATCTAGAATATGGTAACTACATAATTAAAACTGAACTATATAAATTATGAAAAGCCTTTAAGTAGCAGATAACATTTTTTTTTATTTTATTCTGTAAAGCACAGATAGTTTTTAAAGTCACTGTTTTCTCCCCCATCGCCATTTATTCCCTCTTTGCCCCCTTCTACCTCCACCCACTCCCCTTCCTCCGCAATCACCACGTTGTAGTCCATGTCCACGACTTCTCTCTCATTTTTTTCCTTTTTAGCTCAATCTCTCCACACCCACAGCACCCTCTCTTTTATATATCTTTTGAAGTTTTGTTTTAAACTTTTAACCTATCTGTAATCTTTCATCTATAATAATATCAACCATCAATAACAGAAGTATTTCAACAAAATATTCTAAATGAAGACTGTTGAGGAGTTGAGGGGTTGAGGTTCCCCCTACAAGGCTAATCTGGGGGGATTCAGTCTTCCCAAGCTCCTCTTTTCTCTTTCCTTACTAAAATATTAATAGATAACACTTTTAGCATATGCACTTTGAAAGAGCTACACCTCATCCCAATGCGTTTCTTTGCTTTCTGAACCACTGTTCCTGATAGAAATATTCCCCAACATTCAAGTATTTCAGGACTAAAGAAAAAATGTTGAGTGCTCATTTTGGCAGCACATATACTAAAATTGGAATGATACAGAGAAGATTAGCATGGCCCCTGTGCAAGGATGACATGCAAGTCTGTGAAGCGTTCCATACTTTTTTATGCATAACCCAAGGACACAGACAATGGTGTGGTGAAGGCCTGGGCAGGGGGTGGGTGCAAGGTAGAAGGGGTCAATGGGGGAAAAGGGGGGACATCTGTAATACTTTCAACAACAAAGATAAATTTTAAAATAAATAAATAATACCAAAAAAGGAAAAAAATGTTGAGAAAAATACTGTAAATTATGTCTAAATAACTGATTTCTTTTTGCAGTTATACTTAGTTCCAGGTGACCATTTAGTAAACTGTAGTAATATGATAAATAAGCTGAATGAATTTTAGAAAATTGTCACTGCCAAAGAAGACTGACTTGGAGCCCAGTAATTGGTCAAGTGCTTTGTACCATGTTCTCTTGGTAACATTAATGTTATCTTCACAAAATAAACCATTCCTAGAGTAATAACCATTATCTGTTACAATTACAAGCTGGTAAATTGGGAGCCTACAAAGTTCAGCCAACTGGAGCATGAAGACAGCCGCACTATTTGCATTCTATATTTCTCCTAAAGACTTGCTGGACGCCCACACATCTGACATGATTAAAACATACACACAGTGTATTAAGAACTGCAGCGTATTAAACCTAAGAAATGAGGTGGAAGTAGAGCTAAACTTAGTCCATTTCAAAAAAGTAGTATTTTTTCACAGCTTGTCTCCAGTTTTTTTCTCAGATTGTATGGTTAATGGAGCACTTGCTTTTTCTTCAAACTTTTTCCTTTTCGCAGTCTCTTTGGCATTACCTTCCCGTGTTCACTGGGGCATACATAGTATTGCAAATGTAAACACATAGTGGTACCTTGTCAAAATTGCGTATTGTATTAAAGATCACTATTTTCTAGTCTTTCTGAAACCTAAAAGGAATGTTAAATAAGATTTATTGTTAACAAGCCAGTGAGGTTTTATATCACTTATAGCACTAACGATTTTACCTGAAATTTTGCTTGCAGAGTATCTTTGCCAGGCTTTAATGCTTTTCCATAATTTCTTTCTATGTCTCATTTTTCACATTACTTTTCTGTACACCTTAAAATGAAGTCACTGTCCCCTTTGACCTGATCCATCCTTAAATTTCAGCTAAAATACGTTACCACATTAGTCTTTTTATATATGGAAATAGCACCCATTGAAATGTGAGGAGTTAAAACCAAGACTAAGTCAGCAACAGGCTCTGGGAAAGATATCCACATTCTGTGCTTAAAACAGGTTCATCAAAGGTTTTTATATTCATTCCTTTTGCCATTTCACATTAGTATGATATTTTTTCAAGATATCCACAGTGATTTCCCATTATGGATAAGATGACAGCAATAGGCCTTACATTTTATTTTGCATTCTTTAAAAGTTATACTGTTATTTTTTTTCTCAGAGCATGTAAATTCTTGGTGGATTGGTGAACAATACATTAGAATAATTTAAAAACTGAAATAACTTTACATCTTCCTAAAACCTTAGGCTGAGAGAGGAGTATTAATTACTGTTAGGAGGTTAGAGCTGACCTCGTCTCCCTCATGATTTATTAAAATGGTACAACTACTATTGTTTCTTTCTTTAAAACAGAGATAAATCTTGGCAACAAGAGAGGTTCAGATTTTGACCCAAAGTAACCAGAATAATTTTAGCAGATGATTCAGTAATTAGATGTATAAACTTAAACATTAAACTACTGCTCTCTTATTGTGTTTGAAAGACAGTAGTCTTATGATTTTCCCAGGAACAGTGTTGATAGAAATCTCTTAGGAAATGGAAAGTGATACTGCTGAAATAAGTTTGTTAAAGTTTAGTTTATGGTTAAAACCCTGAATTTCCAGGGGAATACTGTAGTTGTTTCTTGCAAGTGGAGATATTTACAGGTAGATACCTTGGATATTCTACTAAGCACCTTAGTGAAAACTAAAAATCAGAGAAGTTTTTTTATGTGTTCTTTTTTTTTTAACTGATTTTTAGAAAGTGAAGAAGGGAAAGAGAGAGAGAGAAACATCTATGTGAGAGTGAAACATCAGTCCTGCATGCTCTCTACAGGAGATCGAGCCAGCAATCTGGGCATGTGCCCTGACCTGGAATTGAACCAGCAACACTTGGGTGCACAAGACAATGCCCAGCCAACTGAGCCACACTGACCAGGGCAAAAATCAGAAAACTTTTAAAACATCTTTTTTTTCTTAACTGAAAGATAAATTTTAATTTTTTTAATCAACTAGATAGAGAGGTTTCTTCCTTTTGGAGATGGTATCTATATGTTTTCTAACTTTGCTTATCATAGATATTTCATGTATGTAGTCTATTGCAAATGGATTGCTCTGTTTATGTGTATTTGTATTGAGATATAATTCATATATTATGAAATCCATTCTTTAAAGTATGCAATTCAGAGAGTTTTACTTTATTTACAATGTTGTATACCATCACCAGATTTTAACTTCAAAGCATTATAATCAGCCCCAAATACCCCAGAACACCATTAGCAGTCACTCTTTTCTATCCTTTCCTCTCTCCTGGAAACCACAACTTTCCTTTCTTTATCCATGGGCTTCGCTACTCTAGACATTCCGTACAAATTAATTCATGCAATATGCAGCTTTTTGTGACTGCTTCTCTCATTTAGCTGTTTCATGTAATGCTTTCAAGATTCATCCATATAGTGACAAGGACATTATGAGTACTTCATTCTCTTTTATAGTTGAATTATATCCCACTGTATTGATGTATCTCATTTTATTTATACATTCATCAGATGATGGTCATTTGGGTTGTTTCCACCTTTTGGGTGACTAGAATCACACCCCTATAAGCATTCACATACACATTTTTGTGCGGACATATAAAGTTTTCCTCTTCTCTTGGGTATATACCTATAAGTGAATAAATGGATTATTCTTATATACTAGTTTTAAGTGGAAAACTAACCAAATTATCTTTGAATATATATAGTTATCAGAAGAGTATAATTAGCTCATCTTTTCATTAGAGAAGCAATAGCTCCTTTAGACACCTTTTAAGGATTTGTGAATAGGCACCTGAAAACTTGTTTTGCCTGTAAAGACAGAAAATAATTTGAAATTAGAGCAATGTGTGATTATATGTTTGTACGTTTCTTTTCAGCCTTTCTATCACCGTATGTGTAAATTGTTTTCTTTTTTATGTAGCTGTGGTCAGCATAACACCAAAAAGAAAATAATCAATAGACCAACTGTAAAGGAAGAAAGTTACCTGAAAATCTGCTTCTCTTAAATGGGAATTAAAGAAACACCCAAAGAAACAGCTATTCAAAGACATTAGACTGCTATGTATCAAACTATTTTTATGCTTATAAATTTTAATAACTTTAAAAGTATTAGAAAAGTACGAATGAGAAGGGTAGACTAATAAATTACCTTTTCTTAATTATAGTACATAAAAAGATAAACTAATGTTTTCAAAGAGTATTTAAGGACATGCAAATGCACACAATATGATACTAAGTACAATAGAAAACCGTACTCTATAAACAACAAATTGAATAACAACATTTTCCCAATTTTATAAAAAATATATATATGGACAACATAAATATTTCAAAATGCTAAAAGTGATTACCATGGTAGCTTTTACATTCTCCTGTATGTTTTACTTGGTTTTCTAGATTTTATATTATTATTATGAATTACAAATATAATAAGGGGAAAAAACTATAATTTTATGTTTGTTATCAAGACAATCAGTCAATTCAACAAAACCTGCATAATTTTCACAAAAGTATTAACCAAACCTAACATTCAAATACATACAGATAACAGATCATATTAAGGATTGTTTGGGATATTTATGACATAAAATAGAAGCTTACAATTCTGTAGGAAAAGATACAAGCTATATCCCAAACCTGGATCCTTAGGTTGCTGAAACACATCAATTAATGTTTCTCAACCAGACGTCTGGTTGTCATGACCTGGGGGACAAGGAGTTGCACATGGCATGTAGTGGGTGTGGATCAGGGATGCAGCTCAATGTTCTATAATGCACAGCATACCCCATATGGTAAAGAGCTATGAAGCTAAGAATGCCCCAGGGTTGAGAAACCCTGATTTGATAATCCATATTTTAAACAATCAATCATTTCATTAATTTAGATGCCTTAAATAGGCAACAGTTATTAAATATTTAAAAGCTTTTCTTAGACTCAGAATTCAGAAATGTAGTTTTAACTCTGAAGTTGATACTTATGTGTAAGATAAACCCATATTCTATATTTTGCAGTTAAGTAAATACATGATACTAAGAAAAGAATGGACTTGAGATTTTGACACTATATTGTTTAATGAAAATATTATTCTGAAATAAATTACTTTGGGAAAATAACATTTCTGTACCTCAGTTCCTCATTGATACTATAAGCATATAGGTTTTTTTTTTTTTTCATTAAAGTGATGGCATAAATCTAATTTATTACACATCTACTAGAGATTTTATATGGAAATTGCATTCACATAATTATTCTGATATATTGTTTAATGAATAATATGGCTATATCTTCAAGGCTTTTTGTTGTGTAAAAAAATGACATAAACAAACTGACTACTAGCAAATTATATAAAAATATATTTTTGGAAAAGATATAGGCACTAATAAAGTATGACTAAAAATTGTTTACTATACAAAATTAAGATAACTGAGTAAAAATAACAGAGTGAGAATCTGTTCTAACCCATAACTAGAACATTGAAACTTATTCAACAGGAGTTACAGTAAATTATTCTTACTTAACAACAATTGTTTGCAAAGAATGGACTTGGCTTAATTTTTCAGCTTCATCTCACACAGCAGTTCCCTTCACTTTCTGAGCTCCCACACACCTCTCTTTTCAGATTGAGCAAGGGGTAACCTCCCAAAAATGAAACCAAGCAAGGTCTTTTCCACAATGGAGACTTCACTCATGCTGTTTCCTCTTTGCATGGCCAGATCTTGCCCATCTTGTTTAAAAAACAAGTCTCAACTTTATCTGTTTATTTTATACAGATTGCCCTCCGTTATTCTCAAGTGGTCCTTTCATAATGTTTGAAATGTTGTGATTATATTACTCGTTTGTCTTGTCTGTCTTTGACAGTGGAGGGGGTGACTTTGTCTATTCTGCTCACTGTGGTTCATCCAGTGTGCAGGAGAGTGGTGACACATGGATTATTGATTGAATGTTTGACTGATTTTCAAAAAGGAAATCAAACAATATGTTTAACACCTATCATGTGCCACATGCCCAGCTGTGTGTACAGACTAATCTCTTTCTCCATGAGATGTAGAGTATAATGGTAAGACTGCCAGGAAGCCTGCTGAAGTGTGGGTTTTAGAGAAATACATATGAGGAGCTACTTGGGTGGTCAGAGAAGAATTCCTGAGAAACTAACTTCTAAGTTTTAACTTGAAGGATGAATAGAAATTTTTGAGATGAAGAAATGTCCACTAGAATGTTCCAAGCAGAAGGAACTCTCCCACATAACCTTTGAGGCTAGGTGCATGAAATTACCATTTGCTCCCATGAGGAATTCAGGAAATAGAGGCTCATATTCTGGGCATGTCTTCAATGTTTAGTTTTGTATAATTTAACTTTGTACATCAAGATAGCAATACTCAGTTGGAAGTTGGATGGGTCTGCTACTGAGGAAAGAAGACTGCATTCCTTAATTATTTGACCATTTTGAGAAAAGTGAATATCTGCAAAACATGGCTATTTTTATTTACCATTAACAAGATTTTAAAGGAAATACAATTTAACTAAAGTCAAATGCACTAAAATAGCTGGGTCACCAGGATGTTTTCAATAAACAAAATGTTTACACTTTAGACATGTACCTCCAGCCATCCTACATTTTTTATTTCAATCATTTGCATCTAAACTTTGAAGTTTTCAGAAATCATGGGTATCAGGATATCACGTTTTACAGTGCCCCATATATGCCTATCAGTTTTCTAGTTTCCAACTTTCCTTTCTTTCTTTTTATGCTTCTAGTTTCACCTCTTACTTTCATTCTCTCCTCCCACTCCCCCTCTTTTCATCCCCAATTCTATATTATTCCCTTTTCCTTCATTACCTTCTTTTCCAATTTCATACAAAAAGAATTGCAGGTTACTTTCAAAGGTATATACACAAAAGACAAGAGGTGCTAATAATGTGGTTGAAACCATTAACTATTTAAAAACAACATAGTGTTTACACTGAATATCATATCACATCTTGCAATCTGTTTCTCATATATAAGTGCTATTAATTAAGTTTTATTTCTTAAAAGAGATAAAAATCAAATTTACTTTAATAATATATATATATATAATAGCAATTTGACTAATTTTATTTGTAACTCTGGGTAATTTTATTGTGACTCTGGTTACTTTCTTTTATCATTTTATCTCTAATCCTTCTGGATTAACACTTTAAATGGAAAAAATACAATATTCAATAATCAACAAAGTGTGTGGTGCTAAGTGCCTCAAAGGGAAAAGACCATATCTGTACATTTAAATATAGATGGCCACCCAACCCGTGTGGCTAGCGGTTGAGAGTAGACCCATGAACTAGGAAGTCATCATTCGATTCCCAGGCAGGGCACATGCCTGGATTTTGGGCTCGATCCCCAGTAGGGGTTGTGCAGAAGACAGCTGATGGGTGATTCTCTCTCATCATTAATGTTTCTACCTTCTCTTTCCCTCTCCCTTCCTATCTATGAAATCAATAAAAAAATAAAAATAATAAATATAGATGGGCAAATATGGAAATCAGCAGTTTCTACTAATCTAACAGCACATATCACTATGGTAGTTTTCATAATTTATAAATCAGACACATACATATACATATATGATATTTTTATTAATATTTTAGTGATTATATTTTAGAGAGAAAAAATAGAAGAAAAGAATAAATGACTTGGTAAAAAATGACTAACCAGTTGGTGTAACAGTGATGTGTAAGATCAATTACCTTGCTTCACAAGCATTCAACCTCCAATTACTCTGATCCTGAGTCTATGATCCTATGATGAGGACCAGTGGTAACCATCAAATATATACAATATTCAAGTTTTTTAAATTTATATCTGCCTTTTAGGATTTATATACATGAAGGAAAAAATCCTCAAGAGGATTACTAAACAGCATATTTAGGATAAAGCTGGACATAATCCCACTTCTGGGAATACAGCCTAAGAAACCTAAAACACTAATTCAAAAGAGCATATGCACCCCTGTGTTTATTGTAATGTTATTTACAATAGCCAAGATTTGGAAGCAGCCCAAGTGCCCATCAGTGGGTGAGTGGATAAAAAAGCTGTGGGACATTTATGCGGCTGTGAAAAAGAAGGATCTCTTTCCCTTTGTGACAGCATGGAGGGAACTGGAGAGTATTAAACTAAGCAAAATAAGCCAGTCAAAGAAAGACAAATACCATATGCTGTCACTTATATGTGGAATCTAATGAACAAAACAAAATAGAAACAGAGGCTTGGATACATGGAACAGACTGACAGCAGTCAGAGGGGAAGGGAGGTTGGGGGACTAGATAAAAGACGGTGAAAGGATTAACCAAAACATAACACAGAGACACAGACAACAGTGTGGTGATGGCCAGAGGGAAGGGGGGTAGGGGTAGGCAGAGGTGGGCAAAAGAAGTGAGAGGAATGGGGACAGGGTAAAACTTAGCTTGGGGAAGTGGGCACGATGCAGTGTGCAGATGATATTTTATTGAGTTATGCGCTTGAAACCTGTATGGTTTTGGAAACCAATGTCACTCCATAAATTTAATTTAAAAAAAGAAAAGAAAAGATAAAGCTGGACAGGTTAAACTAACTGACTAGAGCCAACAAAGACCATTATTTGGAACAAGTTCCTATAATAAATGTTACCCATTTACAACACAAAAGTCAAGTTATCAGGAAAAATTAATTCTATGAAGATGCATGAGGATAATCAATCTGCAGTGATGAAAGAAGGTGAAGGGATTAGCCAAAGAACATATATGCTTAACCTGTAGACACAGACAACAGTGTGGTGGTGACCAGAGGGAAGGGGGTGTGGGGGTGGGTGGAGGTGGGCAAAGGAGGGGAAATGGTGACATCTGTAATAGGGTCAACAATAAAAATAAAGTTTGAAAAAGAAATAAAAATCAAAAGGTAGAGCTCGGCTAGGCATGGCTCAGCGGTTGAGCATTGACCTAGGATCCTGGTGATCGGGGTTTGATTCTTGGTCAGGGCACATGCCCGGTTTCTGGCTTGATCCCCAGTCGAGGGCGTGCAGGAGGCAGCTCATCCATGACTCTCTCATCATTGATGTTTCTATCTCTCTCTCTCCCTCTCCTTTCCTCTCTCTGAAATCAATAAAGATATATTAAAAAAAAAACAAAGGTAGAAATTAAAACATTTTACGAAACTAATCTTAATGTAATTCTACTGTAAAGATGAAAAACAATATTGAAATTAAGTTTGTGATAGTGTTGCATACTAGGGAAATACTGGATTAAAAGTTTAAAAACCCAGTTCAACTTCTTACCTTCCCACTAATTTATTTCTTGGGTTTAGACAAATGTTTTGAATTCCATATGCCCAGTTTTTTCTTCTGTGAAGAAGGTGGGAGTGGAAGTGAGCAAATAGAATTCATTTGCATCATACTGGAAATTTATCCTGCTTCTAACATATAGTTTTTGGAGTATAGGAATTAGGTACTAACAGCTCTATTAAATACACTGGCTCTGCAATTATGGTGGCTAGAGAAAGAAAGAAAATTCTATGTCATTATTCATTGCTTGTTCCCTTGCCATACTGAGATGACTTCTTATTAGAAAACATTGAAACTAAGACAAAGAGAAAATTAAGATCTGTGGGTGCTGCTGCATTGGGGAAGGAAATATATAATACAGCTGGTTAAAGAAAAAACAAGCTGACCAATAAACCGCACTTAAGAGGAAGCAATTATAGCTTCCTCTGCCTGGTTCAGACTAATAAACATATATCTTCTAGGCATAAGAAATTATTTCTGTAAATAAAATGGAATTATAAGTATTTCTTATGATATCTTTAAGGAGATAAAAACATACTTATATTTAAAAATATCTTGGTACACTTTTGTTAGATAATTTTTGCAAACCAGATAATTGTTTCCAACATCCATGTGCAGGGATTTCCAAAATGCCAGAGCCCTGCTCTTGTGGTCATAAAGCAACCCTAGGAGACAATGCTCTGAATCAAGGGCAATATTATCCATATGATATTCACTTCCTCTTGTATAGCATGTTCTTCAGTTTGACACAGGACCATTAATTTCAGGAGGTAGTTCACATGAATTTTAGTCCAACACACTCATCTACAAGAATGCCACACAAGAGCCAATCTAGGGGGTGGAGAAGAGACCCTAAGCTGTACAGGTTTAAACCCTTTCCTTCATTTTTGGTTGAATTACATGTCTTCTACCTTTAATATATATTTGCTATGAAGAAATGAAGGCCTGTTTTTAAGCTGGAGACATATTCCACTTCCTCAGAATGTGAGTAAAATACAAAATGAGGAAAATTATGACCTAATGCCAATTTTCCTTCAAGGTATCTATGTTTGTGGCAGGAAGCAGCTGACCCAGCTGGGCCTGAGCTGCAGCAGAGAGGCATATTTCTCCTCATGCCTTTCTCACTCAGAGAAGGAAACAAGTTGGGCTTCACATCTACTCAAGCGAGCAATAAAGAGGTGAAACATTTCACACATTAATTTTTTCCAGTAGGCTTTTCAAATAGTAAAGCAGTTTGCTTTAATGAAAATTTTACAATGCTCTTCCTCAGTGTTTACATTCAGAGGAAAGAATGAACTTTATACTCTGATATTAACATTCTTACTCAGTATAAACCTATCTCCCCAAGAGACTCAGGAATTACTTTGTAGAGGCAGATTCTAGAACCCATAGTCTTATTCAGTATAAATATAAATTTTTAAAAAGTAATTACCAATCAACAATATAAAGTCTCTTGACAACCTGTTATGTACGTGTCTCTAATGAGGTAAAATACTATTCTCTATTTTCTATTGCAAAGCAAAAATTGAAAATTAGATATTTACACATACAGTTTCACACCACTGTAAGGAATAATTGTGTAACATTATGCCAGTAATGTTATGTTTCTTATTGAAGACTTTTAGAAAAGATTACTTTGAGGAAAGTGAGCCAGCTATTTTAGTGCCTGTTTGTATGATTTTTAAACAAATGCCATTGACATAATTTTTTACTTTCAAAGTAAGTAGCATTTTTTCCCATTCAGTGTTGCCACCACATTAAATGAATGAATGAATGAATGAATGAATGAATGAATGAATGAATGAATGAATATAGGGCTGGATCCTCTTTTTGCCTGGAAAATAAGAAATTACATTTCAGTCATTTTGATAGAAGTCTTACCCTTTATCAAGGTTTACACAGGATTCGTGTGTATGGATGTTTACTAACACAGTGTTCCTTTGAGTGTGAAGAATGTGCTAGTGACCAGCTGCCCTTCATTTCCTGCTCCCACTTTCCCCACTATCCCATTACTCATTCCCCTTTTAGAGACAGTCTGCTAGGAAAATGGGCCTCACAACACACAAGACCTACCAACAGACCTACCTTCCCTGCAGAATTCTCCAAGCCAGATCCTCTCTCTTACTATCCCTTCTGCCACTTTCATCTTTCCACCTTTAGAACCCATGCTAACCTCTCTTCCTGGGTGTGAGGAATGATAGAATGATATGCTAAACCTCTTTATTATACATTTATGAGTTGGGAACATCCTAAACAGATAAGAAATCCATTTCTTCAGGAAAACATTCCTGGCTTTTTTGATTACTGGAGAATAATATTTTCCTTTTGAACCAAGACCTTGGACCTAATTTGCAGAATCAAATTTATTGCCACTTCTGGTTCTCACAGGTTAACCCAACCCATCTTCACATACTGCATGCTATATCCATTTCATCATTAACCACTCCCAGAGAATTATTATCATTTATTCATATATTTAAATACCATGGAGAAACTATAATAAGATACCACTTCAAACCCACTAGGGTGGGTATAATTAAAAACTAAACAAAACCAGACAGTAATAGCTTTGGTGAGGATTTGGAGAAATTAGAACCCTCATGAAATGCTGAAGATAAGGTATAATAGTGCAACCATTTTGGGAAACAATCTTAAAAAGTTAAACATAGAATGTCTTGTGAAGGAGGCTAAAGTATTGCTACCATACAGCTACATTTGGGGATATTGATTTTAATCTGGTTATTAAGAAATAACAGACTCAGAAAGAACATTTGACCCCCCTCCCTCTTTCATGCCCAAAAATATTCAGATGGAAAGACCTGCTCCAGGAAGAAAATACAATATTTACCTTAGCCTAGCTAGAACTGAGTATGATGGATGGAGAGCTTTAGTCAGGTTCCTGGCAACCAGATCACCCCACTCTGTCCCATGGAAGCAAGAATATGCCTATTATGTGTGTTCCCATCTTTCTCAATTACCTGTAAATCACCCATTCTTACCTTTGAAATCTAAGATGCCATTCACTCTTTTCCCCCTTGTCTAAAATGACATATATGCCCAATTTTGAATCACTCTCTTTGGGATTTTCATGCTTTATGTGAATTTTCTGTGCACATGTATTAAAATTTGATGTTCTCCTGTTAATCTGTCTCTGTTAATATGATTATTAGCCCAACTAGAAGAACTTAAGGAGGAAAAGTACTTTTTCTTGTTTTATTTTCTTTTCTTAAATTTTTTTTTCCCACTACAGTTTACATTCAATATTATTTTGTATTAGTTTCAGGTATACAGCATAGTGGTTAGACAATTATATAGGAAAAGAATTTTTTTTAGCCCCCAAATTTATATATTCCAGCATTCCACTTCTAGATACATACCTAAGAAAAATAAAAAGATATGTCCACATAAAAACTTGTATATGAATGTTCAAAATAGCCTAAAAGTGGAAACAACCCAAATATTCATCTCCTGATGATAAATACAATCTATAAATTGTATTTATCGGCATTGTATAAGAATGAAGAATTGATACATGCTGAACATAGATGAACCTTGAAAACATTCTGTTAAGTAAAGAATGCCAGACACAAAAGGCCACATATTGTATGATTCCACTTATATAAAATTTCTAGAATAAGCATATCTAAAGAAACAGCAAGTAGATTGGTGCATACCTAAGGTTAAGGCAACAGGACAATTAGATAGAGAAGGCTAAGGGGTGTGAGGTTTCTTTTGGGAGTGATGAAGATGTTCTGGAATTATATAGTGGTGATGGTTGTCCAAATTTATAAATACATTTTTAAAAATCAATGAACTGTACACTGTACAAGGATAAATGTTATGGTATGTTACTTATAGCTGAGCCCTTATAAAGTAAGGAGAAGAGGAGGTGAACAGTTGTACCTCTAATGTCCAGGGAGTTGTAAACTTAATATTTGAATTTTCTAAAATAGGTGAGATTGTAATTTGTTGTACAGTTGGTAAAAGATTTGGGGCTATGGAGTAGAGAGAAAAACTTTGACTTTTTTATTCTAAACATGATTTACTACGTAATCATTATTTACCACATAATCATAACAAAATTGTTTCTAATGACTAGAAATGATCATTTTGTCCTCAAAATTTTCAAATTCTGAGTCCCAAAGGAAGTAGGTGTCACACTCACATTCAGAGATTAAGCAGGATATAGTTCAAAACCAGAGAGGTATTGCAGAATCCTGGGATGCTTCTGTGGTGCTTCTACCAGGTATCACTTCTAGACCTGAAAGAACAAGGGAACATATCAGCAGGACGCAGACACAAAGAGGGCTGTGTGAAGAAGAAACTGTCGGGTATTGAGACCTTGTCTTGGGGACACATCAAAGTCCATTTTGACATCATAAGGCAGAATCCAAGAAACTAAATGTTTCCTAAATACTCCAACTTTGCTCTTGCAGCTCTCTCTTATCTCATGAGGGCATGCTGGCACTCCTCCTTGGTCAACCCCAATTAAAGCCAAAGCTTGTAAATGTCACTCATACAGATCAGGTTTTCAGAATAACAGAGCAGAATGAAGAATGGTAGAGGGTAGATCTGCAGGACAAATAAAAGATAGCCACCTGAACTACTTTATTTTCAAGTGTCTTTACAATTACCGTGGACCAAATTATATTTATGTATTTTATCACTTCTAATAAACTAAAACTTGCTTGAAAAGAGGGATTGTATGTGTGTGTGTGTCTGTTTGTATTTCCAAACTACTTTAAAAATTGTATGGCATATATGTCAAGTATTCAATAAATGTTAGTTGAATACACAATTAAGAAAAACACATATTCAGTATTTATTTATTTCTTAGAGATCATAAATATAACTTGTATGTTAACTACTTATTTATAGAATTCCTTTTTCTAATGGATATGCAGGAGAAAATAAGTAGCTATGTTCACTTCTGAGAATACTTAGAGCAACTGTAGTTAGGGTTTATCACATTTCTAATGCAGGTTTATTTTACTTTTAAAAATAGCAAGAGAAAGAAGGAAAGGGGAAGGGAAGGGAAGGGAAGGGAAGGGAAGGGAAGGGAAGGGAAGGGAAGGGAAGGGAAGGGAAGGGAAGGGAAGGGAAGGGAAGGGAAGGGAAGGGAAGGGAAGGGAAGGGAAGGGAAGGGAAGGGAAGGGAAGGGAAGGGAAGGGAAGGGAAGGGAAGGGAAGGGAAGGGAAGGGAAGGGGAAGGAAGGGGAAGGAAGGGGAAGGAAGGGGAAGGAAGGGGAAGGAAGGGGAAGGAAGGGGAAGGAAGGGAAAGGAAGGGAAAGGAAGGGAAGGGAGAAAGAAGAAAGAAAAAGAAAGAAAGAAAGGAAAGAAAGAAAGAAAGAAGAAAGAAAGAAAGAAAGAAAGAAAGAGAAAAGAAAGATGAAAGAAAGAAAAGAAAGAAAGAAAGAAAGAAAGAAAGAAAAGAAAGAAAGAAAGAAAGAAAAGAAAGATGAAAGAAAGAAAGAAGAAAGATGAAAGAAAGAAAGAGAAAAGAAAGGTGAAAGAAAGAAAGATGAAAGAAAGAAAGAAAGAAAGAAAGGAAAGAAAGAGAGAAAGAGAAAGAGAAAGAAAGAAAGAAAGAAAGAAAGAAAGAAAGAAAGAAAGAAAGAAAGAAAGAAAGAAAGAAAGAAAGAAAGAAAGAAAGAAAGAAGAAAGATGAAAGAAAGAAAGAAAGAAAGAAAGAAAGAAAGAAAGAAAGAAAGAAAGAAAGAAAGAAAGAGAAAAGAAAGATGAAAGAAAGAAAGATGAAAGAAAGAAAGAAAGAAAGAAAGAAAGAAAGAAAGAAAGAAAGAAAGAAAGAAAGAGAAAAGAAAGATGAAAGAAAGAAAGATGAAAGAAAGAAAGAAAGAAAGAAAGGAAAGAAAGAAAGAAAGAAAGAAAGAAAGAAAGAAAGAGAAAAGAAAGATGAAAGAAAGAAAAGAAAGAAAGAAAGAAAGAAAGAAAAGAAAGAAAGAAAGAAAGAAAAGAAAGATGAAAGAAAGAAAGAAGAAAGATGAAAGAAAGAAAGAGAAAAGAAAGGTGAAAGAAAGAAAGATGAAAGAAAGAAAGAAAGAAAGAAAGGAAAGAAAGAGAGAAAGAGAAAGAGAAAGAAAGAAAGAAAGAAAGAAAGAAAGAAAGAAAGAAAGAAGAAAGATGAAAGAAAGAAAGAAAGAAAGAAAGAAAGAAAGAAAGAAAGAAAGAGAAAAGAAAGATGAAAGAAAGAAAGATGAAAGAAAGAAAGAAAGAAAGAAAGAAAGAAAGAAAGAAAGAAAGAAAGAAAGAGAAAAGAAAGATGAAAGAAAGAAAGATGAAAGAAAGAAAGAAAGAAAGAAAGAAAGAAAGAAAGAAAGAAAGAAAGAAAGAAAGAAAGAAAGAGAAAAGAAAGATGAAAGAAA